>NW_027488366.1:21515151-21818181 GCF_051014445.1 Colletes latitarsis | reverse complement strand
TTTCTCATACTTGATGGCTAGATCCTGGGCTTTTTCTGGATTGCATCACGTAGTAATGAAGTACAACACTGAAACAGTCAATTAAACCTGGTTTCCATCAATATCTTAGAGCACAACGCAAGTTAGGTCTGGGATATGTCTGGGATTTGCCCTCATCAGGCTCATACTTTCGCGTTTTTCACATACTCGTTGAACAGATCCTGGGTTATTTTCTGGTTTGGATCACATAGTAATGTGGTACCACACTGAAACAGTCGATTAAACCAGGTTTCGATCAATATTTTTGAGGATAACGCATGTCAGGTCTAGGTTAGGCCTGGGATTTTCACTCATCAGACTCATACTTTCGCATTCTTCACATACTTGTTGAACGGATCCTGGGTTTTTTCTGGTTTGGATCACGTAGTAATGTGGGACCACACTGAAACAGTCAATTAAACCTGGTTTCGATTAATATTTTAGAGAATAATTCATGTTAGGTCTAGGTTAGGTCTGTGATTTACTCTCATCAGGCTTATTCTTTCGCATATTTCTCATACTTGATGGCTAGATCCTGGGCTTTTTCTGGATTGCATCACGTAGTAATGAAGTACAACACTGAAACAGTCAATTAAACCTGGTTTCCATCAATATCTTAGAGGACAACGCAAGTTAGGTCTGGGATATGTCTGGGATTTGCCCTCATCAGGCTCATACTTTCGCGTTTTTCACATACTTGTTGAACAGATCCTGGGTTTTTTCAGGTTTGGATCACGTTGTAGTGTGGTACCACACTGAAACAGTCCATTAAACCTGGTTTTGATCAATATTTTAGAGGATGACGCATGTTAGGTCTGGGTTAGCCCTGGGATTTTCACTCATCAGACTCATACTTTCGCATATTTCTCATACTTCATGGCTAGATCCTGGGCTGTTTCTGGATTGTATCACGTAGTAATGTGGTACCTCGCTGAAACGGCCAATTAAACCTGGTTTCGATCAATACTTTAGAGGATAACGCATGTTAGGTCTAGGGTAGGTCTGGGATTTACTGCCATCAGGCTCATTGTTACGCATATTTCTCATGCTTGATGGCTAGATCCTGGGCTTTGTCTAGATTGCATCACGTAGTAATGTAGTACCACACTGAAACAGTCAATGAAACCAGGTTTCCATCAATATTTTAGAGGACAACGCAAGTTAGGTCTAGGTAAGGCCTGAGATTTTCACTGATCAGACTCATACTTTCGCATTCTTCACATACATGTTGAACGGATCCTGGGTTTTTTCTGGTTTGGATCACGTAGTAATGTGGTACCACGCAGAAACAGTCGATTAAGCCTGGTTTCGATCAATATTTTAGAGGATAACGCAAGTTAAGTCTGGGATAGGTCTGGGATTTGACCTCATCAGACTCACACTTTCGCGTTTTTCACATACTTGTTGAACAGATCCTACGTTTTTTCTGGTTTGGATCACGTAGTACTGTGATGCCACACTGAAAGAGTCGATTAAACCAGGTTTCGATCAATATTTTTGAGGATAACGCATGTTAGGTCTAGGTTAGGCCTGCGATTTTCACTCATCAGACTCATACTTTCGCATTCTTCACATACTTGTTGAACGGATCCTGGGTTTTTTCTGGTTTGGATCACGAAGTAATGTGGGACCACACTGAAACAGTCAATTAAACCTGGTTTCGATCAATATTTTAGAGAATAATTCATGTTAGGTCTAGGTTAGGTCTGGGATTTGCTCTCATCAGGCTCATTCTTTCGCATATTTCTCATACTTGATGGCTAGATCCTGGTTTTTTTCTGGATTGCATCACGTGGTAATGAAGTGGATCACTGAAACAGTCAATTAAACCTCGTTTCCATCAATATCTTAGAGGACAACTCAAGTAAGGTCTGGGATATGTCTGGGTTTTGCCCTCATCAGGCTCATACTTTCGCGTTTTTCACATACTTGTTGAACAGATCCTGGGTTTTTTCTGGTTTGGATCACGTAGTAGTGTGGTACCACACTGAAGCAGTCCATTAAACCTGGTTTGGATCAATATTTTAGAGGATAACGCATGTTAGGTCTAGGTTAGGTCTGGGATTTTCACTCATCAGACTCATACTTTCGCATTCTTCACATACTTGTTGAACGGATCCTGGGTTTCTTCTGGTTTGGATCACGTAGTAATGTGGTACCACACTGAAACAGTCGATTAAACCTGGTTTCGATGAATATTTTAGAGGATAACGCAAGTTAGGTCTGGGATAGGTCTGGGATTTGACCTCATCAGATTCATACTTTCGCACACTTCACATACTCCTTGTACAGATCCTGTGTTATTTTCTGGTTTGGATCACATAGTAATGTGGTACCACACTGAAACAGGCGATTAAACCAGGTTTCGATCAATATTTTAGAGGATAACGCATGTTAGGTCTAGGTTAGGCCTGGGATTTTCACTCATCAGGCTCATACTTTCGCATTCTTCACATACTTGTTGAACGGATCCTGGGTTTTTTCTGGTTTGGATCACGAAGTAATGTGGGACCACACTGAATCAGTCAATTAAACCTGGTTTCGATCTATGTTTTAGAGAATAATTCATGTTAGGTCTAGGTTAGGTCTGGGATTTGCCCTCATCAGGCTCATTCTATCGCATATTTCTCAAACTTGATGGCTAGATCCTGGGCTTTTTCTGGATTGTATCACGTAGTAATGTGGTACCACACTGAAACATTCAATTAAACCTGGTCTTGATAAATATTTTAGAGGATAACGCATGTTAGGTTTGGGTTAGGTCTAGGATTTGCCCTCATCAGGCTCATACTTCCGCATATTTCTCATACTTCATGGCTAGATCCTGGGCTATTTCTGGATTGGATCACGTAGTAATGTGGTACCACACTGAAACAGTCAATTAAACCTGGTTTCGATCAATATTTTAGAGATTAACGCAAGTTAGGTCTGGGATAGGGCTGGGATTTGCCCTCATCATGCTCAGACTTTCGCGTTTTTCACATACTTGTTGAACAGATCCTGGGTTTTTTCTGGTTTGGATCACGTAGTAGTGTGATGCCACACTGAAAGAGTCGATTAAACCTGGTTTCGATCAATATTTTTGAGGATAACGCATGTTAGGTCTGGGTTAGGACTGGGATTTTCACTCATCAGACACATACTTTCGCATTCTTCACATACTTGTTGAACGGATCCTGGGTTTTTACTGGTTTGGATCACGTAGTAATGTGGTACCACACTGAAACATTCAATTAAACCTGGTCTTGATAAATATTTTAGAGGATAACGCATGTTAGGTCTAGGTTAGGTCTGGGATTTTCACTCATCAGACTCATACTTTCGCATTCTTCACATACTTGTTGAACGGATCCTGGGTTTTTTCTGTTTTGGATCACGTAGTAATGTGGTACCACACTGAAACAGTCGATTAAACCTGGTCTCGATCAATATTTTAGAGAATGATTCATGTTAGGTCTAGGTTAGGTCTGGGATTTTCACTCAACAGACTCATACTTTCGCATTCTTCACATACTTGTTGAACGGATCCTGGGTTTTTTCTGGTTTGGATCACGTAGTAATGTGGGACCACACTGAAACAGTCAATTAAACCTGGTTTCGATCAATATTTTAGAGAATAATTCATGTTAGGTCTAGGTTCGGTCTGGGATTTGCTCTCATCATGCTCATTCTTTCGCATATTTCTCATACTTGATGGCTAGATCCTGGGTTATTTTCTGGTTTGGATCACATAGTAATGTGGTACCCCACTGAAACAGTCGATTAAACCTGGTTTCGATCAATATTTTAGAGGATAACGCAAGTTAAGTCTGGGATTGGTCTGGGATTTGACCTCTTCAGACTCATACTTTCGCACACTTCACATACTCGTTGAACAGATCGTGGGTTTTTTCTGGTTTGGATCACGTAGTAATGTGGTACCACACTGAAACAGTCGATTAAACCAGGTTTCGATCAATATTTTAGAGGATAACGCATGTTAGGTCTAGGTTAGGCCTGGGATTTTCACTCATCAGACTCATACTTTCGCATTCTTCACATACTTGTTCAACGGATCCTGGGCTGTTTCTGGATTGTATCACGTAGTAATGTGGTACCACGCTGAAACAGTCAATTAAACCTGGTTTCGATCAATATTTTAGAGGATAACGCAAGTTAGGTCTGGGATAGGTCTAGGATTTGCCCTGATCAGGCTCTTACTGTCGCATATTTCTTATACTTCATGGCTAGATCCTGGGCTATTTCTGGACTAGATCACGTACTAAAGTGGTACCACACTGAAACATTCAATGAAACCTGGTCTGGATAAATATTTTAGAGGATAACGCATCTTAGGTCTGGGTTAGGTGTAAGATTTGCCCTCATCAGGCTCACAGTTTCGCGTTTTTCACATTCTCGATGAACAGATCCTGGGTTTTGTCTGGTTTGGATCACGAAGTAGTGTGGTACCACACTGAAAGAGTCCATTAAACCTGGTTTCGCTCAATATTTTAGAGGATAACGCATGTTAGGTCTAGGTTAGGTCTGGGATTTGCTCTCATCAGGCTCATTCTTTCGCATATTTCTCATACTTGATGGCTAGATCCTGGGCTTTTTCTGGATTGCATCACGTAGTAATGTAGTACCACACTGAAACAGTCAATGAAACCTGGTTTCCATCACTATTTTAGAGGACAACGCAAGTTAGGTCTGGGATATGTCTGGGATTTGCCCTCATCAGGCTCATACTTTCGCGTTTTTCACATAATTGTTGAACAGATCCTGGGTTTTTTCTGGTTTGGATCACGTAGTAGTGTGGTACCACACTGAAACAGTCCATTAAACCTGGTTTGGATCAATATTTTAGGGGATAACGCATGTTAGGTCTAGGTTAGGTCTGGGATTTGCCCTCGTCAGGCTCATACTTTCGCATATTTCTCATACTTCAAGGCTAGATCCTGGGCTGTTTCTGGATTGTATCACATAGTAATGTGGTACCACACTGAAACAGTCGATTAAACCAGGTTTCGATCAATATTTTAGAGGATAACGCATGTTAGGTCTGGGATAGGTCTGGGATTTGACCTCATCAGACTCATACTTTCGCATTCTTCACATACTTGTTGAACGGATCCTGGGTTTTTTCTGGTTTGGATCACGTAGTAATGTGGTACCACACTGAAACAATCAATTAAACCTGGTCTTGATAAATATTTTAGAGGATAGCGCATGTTAGGTCTAGGTTAGGCCTGGGATTTTCACTCATCAGACTCATACTTTCGCATTCTTCACATACTTGTTGAACGGATCCTGGGTTTTTTCTGGTTTGGATCACGTAGTAATGTGCGACCACACTGAAACAGTCAATTAAACCTGGTTTCGATCAATATTTTAGAAAATAATTCATGTTAGGTCTAGGTTAGGTCTGGGATTTACTCTCATCAGGCTCATTCTTTCGCATATTACTCATACTTGATGGCTAGATCCTGGGCTTTTTCTGGATTGGATCACGTAGTAATGTGGGACCACACTGAAACAATCAATTAAACCTGGTCTTGATAAATATTTTAGAGGATAACGCATGTTAGGTTTGGGTTAGGTCTAGGATTTGCCCTCATCAGGCTCATACATTCGCATATTTCTCATACTTCATGGCTAGATCCTGGGCTGTTTCTGGATTGTATCACGTAGTAATGTGGTACCACACTGAAACAGTCAATTAAACCTGGTTTCGATCAATATTTTAGAGGATAACGCAAGTTAGGTCTGGGATAGGTCTGGGATTTGACCTCATCAGACTCATACTTTCGCACACTTCACATACTCGTTGAACAGATCCTGGGTTTTTTCTGGTTTGGATCACGTAGTAATGTGGTACCACACTGAAACGGTCAATTTAACCTGGTTTCGATCAATATTTTAGAGGATAACGCAAGTCAGGTCTGGGATAGGTCTGGGATTTGCCCTCATCATGCTCAGACTTTCGCGTTTTTCACATACTTGTTGAACAGATCCTGGGTTTTTTCTGGTTTGGATCACGTAGTAGTGTGATGCCACACTGAAAGAGTCGATTAAACCTGGTTTCGATCAATATTTTTGAGGATAACGCATGTTAGGTCTGGGTTAGGACTGGGATTTTCACTCATCAGACACATACTTTCGCATTCTTCACATACTTGTTGAACGGATCCTGGGTTTTTACTGGTTTGGATCACGTAGTAATGTGGTACCACACTGAAACATTCAATTAAACCTGGTCTTGATAAATATTTTAGAGGATAACGCATGTTAGGTCTAGGTTAGGTCTGGGATTTTCACTCATCAGACTCATACTTTCGCATTCTTCACATACTTGTTGAACGGATCCTGGGTTATTTTCTGGTTTGGATCACATAGTAATGTGGTACCACACTGAAACAGTCGATTAAACCTGGTTTCGATCAATATTTTAGAGGATAACGCATGTTAGGTCTAGGTTTGCCCTGGGAATTTCACTCATCAGACTCATACTTTCGCATTCTTCACATACTTGTTGAACTGATCCTGGGTTATTTTCTGGTTTGGATCACATAGTAATGTGGTACCACACTGAAACAGTCGATTAAACCAGGTTTCGATCAATATTTTGGAGGATAACGCATGTTAGGTCTAGGTTAGGTCTGGGATTCTCACTCATCAGACTCATACTTTCGCATTCTTCACATACTCCTTGAACAGATCCTGGGTTATTTTCTGGTTTGGATCACATAGTAATGTGGTGCCACACTGAAACAGTCGATTAAACCTGGTTTCGATCAATATTTTAGAGGATAACGCATGTTAGGTCTATGTTAGCCCTGGGATTCTCACTCATCGGACTCATACTTTCGCATTCTTCACATACTTGTTGAACTGATCCTGGGTTTTTTCTGGTTTGGATCACGTAGTAATGTGGTACCGCACTGAAATAGTCGATTAAACCTGGTTTCGATCAATATTTTAGAGGATAACGCAAGTTAGGTCTGGGATAGGTCTGGGATTTGACCACATCAGACTCATACTTTCGCACACTTCACATTCTCCTTGAACAGATCCTGGGTTATTTTCTGGTTTGGATCACATAGTAATGTGGTACCACACTGAAACAGTCGATTAAACCAGGTTTCGATCAATATTTTGGAGGATAACGCATGTTAGGTCTAGGTTAGGCCTGGGATTTGCCATCATCAGGCTCATACTTTCGCATATTTCTCATACTTCATGGCTAGATCCTGGGCTCTTTCTGGATTGTATCGCGTAGTAATGTGGTACCACGCTGAAACAGTCAATTAAACCTGGTTTCGATCAATATTTTAGAGGATAACGCAAGTTAGGTCTGGGATAGGTCTAGGATTTGACCTAATCAGACTCATACTTTTGCACACTTCACATACTCGTAGAAACAGATCCTGGGTTATTTTCTGGTTTGGATCACACAGTAATGTGGTACAACACTGAAACAGTCGATTAAACCTGGTTTCGATCAATATTTTAGAGGATAACGCATGTTAGGTCTAGGTTTGCCCTGGGAATTTCACTCATCAGACTCATACTTTCGCATTCTTCACATACTTGTTGAACTGATCCTCGGTTTTTTCTGGTTTGGATCACGTAGTAATGTGGTACCACACTGAAACAGTCGATTAAACCTGGTTTCGATCAATATTTTAGAGGATAACGCATGTTAGGTCTATGTTAGGCCTGGGATTCTCACTCATCAGACTCATACTTTCGCATTCTTCACATACATGTTGAACTGATCCTGGGTTTTTTCTGGTTTGGATCACGTAGTAATGTGGTACCGCACTGAAATAGTCGATTAAACCTGGTTTCGATCAATATTTTAGAGGATAACGCAAGTTAGGTCTGGGTTAGGTCTGGGATTTGACCTCATCAGACTCATACTTTCGCACACTTCACATACTCCTTGAACAGATTCTGGGTTATTTTCTGGTTTGGATCACATAGTAATGTGGTACCACACTGAAACAGTCGATTAAACCTGGTTTCGATCAATATTGTAGAGGATAACGCAAGTTAGGTCTGGGGTAGGTCTGGGATTTGACCTCATCACACTCATACTTTCGCACACTTCACATACTCCTTGAACCGATCCTGGGTTATTTTCTGGTTTGGATCACATAGTAATGTGGTACCACACTGAAACAGTCGATTAAACCAGGTTTCGATCAATATTTTGTAGGATAACGCATGTTAGGTCTAGGTTAGGCCTGGGATTTGCCCTCATCAGGCTCATACTTTCGCATATTTCTCATACTTCATGGCTAGACCCTGGGCTATTTCTGGATTGGATCACGTAGTAATGAAGTAGAATACTGAAACAGTCAATTAAACCTGGTTTCGATCAATATTTTAGAGAATAATTCATGTTAGGTCTAGGTTAGGTCTGGGATTTGCTCTTATCAGGCTCATTCTTTCGCATATTTCTCATACTTGATGGCTAGATCCTGGGCTTTATCCGGATTGTATAACGTAGTAATGAAGTACAACACTGAAACAGTCAATTAAACCTGGTTTCCAACAATATTTTAGAGGATAACGCAAGGTAGGTCTGGGAGAGGCCTGGGATTTGACCTCGTCAGACTCATACTTTCGCACCCTTCACATACTCGTTGAACTGATCCTGGGTTTTTTCTGGTTTGGATCACGTAGTAATGTGGTACCGCACTGAAATAGTCGATTAAACCTGGTTTCGATCAATATTGTAGAGGATAACGCAAGTTAGGTCTGGGGTAGGTCTGGGATTTGACCTCATCAGACTCATACTTTCGCACACTTCACATACTCCTTGAACCGATCCTGGGTTATTTTCTGGTTTGGATCACATAGTAATGTGGTACCACACTGAAACAGTCGATTAAACCTGGTTTCGATCAATATTTTAGAGGATAACGCAAGGTAGGTCTGGGAGAGGCCTGGGATTTGACCTCGTCAGACTCATACTTTCGCACCCTTCACATACTCGTTGAACAGATACTGGGTTATTTTCTTGTTTGGATCACATAGTAATGTGGTACCACACTGAAACTGTCGATTAAACCAGGTTTCGATCAATATTTTAGAGAATAATTCATGTTAGGTCTAGGTTAGGTCTGGGATTTACTCTCATCAGGCTCATTCTTTCGCATATTACTCATACTTGATGGCTAGATCCTGGGCTTTTTCTGGATTGGATCACGTAGTAATGTGGGACCACACTGAAACAATCAATTAAACCTGGTCTTGATAAATATTTTAGAGGATAACGCATGTTAGGTCTGGGTTAGGTATAGGATTTGCCCTCGTCAGGCTCATACTTTCGCATATTTCTCATACTTCAAGGCTAGATCCTGGGCTGTTTCTGGATTGTATCACATAGTAATGTGGTACCACACTGAAACAGTCGATTAAACCAGGTTTCGATCAATATTTTAGAGGATAACGCATGTTAGGTCTGGGATAGGTCTGGGATTTGACCTCATCAGACTCATACTTTCGCATTCTTCACATACTTGTTGAACGGATCCTGGGTTTTTTCTGGTTTGGATCACGTAGTAATGTGGTACCACACTGAAACAATCAATTAAACCTGGTCTTGATAAATATTTTAGAGGATAGCGCATGTTAGGTCTAGGTTAGGCCTGGGATTTTCACTCATCAGACTCATACTTTCGCATTCTTCACATACTTGTTGAACGGATCCTGGGTTTTTTCTGGTTTGGATCACGTAGTAATGTGCGACCACACTGAAACAGTCAATTAAACCTGGTTTCGATCAATATTTTAGAAAATAATTCATGTTAGGTCTAGGTTAGGTCTGGGATTTACTCTCATCAGGCTCATTCTTTCGCATATTACTCATACTTGATGGCTAGATCCTGGGCTTTTTCTGGATTGGATCACGTAGTAATGTGGGACCACACTGAAACAATCAATTAAACCTGGTCTTGATAAATATTTTAGAGGATAACGCATGTTAGGTTTGGGTTAGGTCTAGGATTTGCCCTCATCAGGCTCATACATTCGCATATTTCTCATACTTCATGGCTAGATCCTGGGCTGTTTCTGGATTGTATCACGTAGTAATGTGGTACCACACTGAAACAGTCAATTAAACCTGGTTTATATCAATATTTTAGAGGATAACGCAAGTTAGGTCTGGGATAGGTCTGGGATTTGACCTCATCAGACTCATACTTTCGCACACTTCACATACTCGTTGAACAGATCCTGGGTTTTTTCTGGTTTGGATCACGTAGTAATGTGGTACCACACTGAAACGGTCAATTTAACCTGGTTTCGATCAATATTTTAGAGGATAACGCAAGTCAGGTCTGGGATAGGTCTGGGATTTGCCCTCATCAGGCTCATACATCCGCATTCTTCACATACTTGTTGAACTGATCCTGGGTTTTTTCTGGTTTGAATCACGTAGTAATGTGGTACCACACTGAGACGGTCAATTAAACCTGGTTTCGATCAATATTTTAGAGGATAACGCAAGTTAGGTCTGGGATAGGTCTGGGATTTGACCTAATCAGACTCATACTTTCGCACACTTCACATACTCCTTGAACAGATCCTGGGTTATTTTCTGGTTTGGATCACATAGTAATGTGGTACCACACTGAAACAGTCGATTAAACCAGGTTTCGATCAATATTTTGGAGGATAACGCAAGTTAGGTCTGGGATAGGTCTGGGATTTGACCTCATCAGACTCATACTTTCGCACACTTCACATACTCGTAGAAACAGATCCTGGGTTATTTTCTGGTTTGGATCACATAGTAATGTGGTACCACACTGAAACAGTCGATTAAACCAGGTTTCGATCAATATTTTGGAGGATAACGCATGTTAGGTCTAGGTTAGGCCTGGGATTTGCCATCATCAGGCTCATACTTTCGCATATTTCTCATACTTCATGGCTAGATCCTGGGCTCTTTCTGGATTGTATCGCGTAGTAATGTGGTACCACGCTGAAACAGTCAATTAAACCTGGTTTCGATCAATATTTTAGAGGATAACGCAAGTTAGGTCTGGGATAGGTCTAGGATTTGACCTAATCAGACTCATACTTTTGCACACTTCACATACTCGTAGAAACAGATCCTGGGTTATTTTCTGGTTTGGATCACACAGTAATGTGGTACAACACTGAAACAGTCGATTAAACCTGGTTTCGATCAATATTTTAGAGGATAACGCATGTTAGGTCTAGGTTTGCCCTGGGAATTTCACTCATCAGACTTATACTTTCGCATTCTTCACATACTTGTTGAACTGATCCTCGGTTTTTTCTGGTTTGGATCACGTAGTAATGTGGTACCACACTGAAACAGTCGATTAAACCTGGTTTCGATCAATATTTTAGAGGATAACGCATGTTAGGTCTATGTTAGCCCTGGGATTCTCACTCATCAGACTCATACTTTCGCATTCTTCACATACTTGTTGAACTGATCCTGGGTTTTTTCTGGTTTGGATCACGTAGTAATGTGGTACCGCACTGAAATAGTCGATTAAACCTGGTTTCGATCAATATTTTAGAGGATAACGCAAGTTAGGTCTGGGATAGGTCTGGGATTTGACCTCATCAGACTCATACTTTCGCACACTTCACATACTCCTTGAACAGATTCTGGGTTATTTTCTGGTTTGGATCACATAGTAATGTGGTACCACACTGAAACAGTCGATTAAACCTGGTTTCGATCAATATTGTAGAGGATAACGCAAGTTAGGTCTGGGGTAGGTCTGGGATTTGACCTCATCAGACTCATACTTTCGCACACTTCACATACTCCTTGAACCGATCCTGGGTTATTTTCTGGTTTGGATCACATAGTAATGTGGTACCACACTGAAACAGTCGATTAAACCAGGTTTCGATCAATATTTTGGAGGATAACGCATGTTAGGTCTAGGTTAGGCCTGGGATTTGCCCTCATCAGGCTCATACTTTCGCATATTTCTCATTCTTCATGGCTAGATCCTGGGCTCTTTCTGGATTGTATCACGTAGTAATGTGGTACCACGCTGAAACCGTCGATTAAACCTGGTTTCGATCAATATTTTAGAGGATAACGCAAGTTAGGTCTGGGATAGGTCTAGGATTTGCCCTCATCAGGCTCTTACTTTCGCATATTTCTCATACTTCATGGGTAGATCCTAGGCTATTTCTGGATTGGATCACGTAGTAAAGTGGTACCACACTGAAACATTCAATGAAACCTGGTCTGGATAAATATTTTAGAGGATAACGCATCTTAGGTCTGGGTTAGGTCTAAGATTGCCCTCATCTTCCCCTCATCAGGCTCACAGTTTAGCGTTCTTCACATACTTGTCGAACAGATCCTGGGTTTTTTCTGGTATGGATCACGAAGTAGTGTGGTACCACACTGAAACAGTCCATTAAACCTGGTTTCGATCAATATTTTAGAGGATAACGCAAGTTACGTCTGGGATAGGTCTGGGATTTGACCTCATCAGACTCATACTTTCGCACAGTTCACATACTCCTTGAACAGATCCTGGGTTATTTTCTGGTTTGGATCACATAGTAATGTGGTACCACACTGAAACAGTCGATTAAACCAGGTTTCGATCAATATTTTGGAGGATAACGCATGTTAGGTCTAGGTTAGGCCTGGGATTTGCCCTCATCAGGCTCATACTTTCGCATATTTCTCATACTTGATGGCTAGATCCTGGGCTTTTTCTGGATTGCATCACGTAGTAATGAAGTACAACACTGAAGCAGTCAATTAAACCTGGTTTTCATAAATATCTTAGAAGACAACGCAAGTTTGGTCTGGGATATGTCTGGAGTTTGCCCTCATCAGGCTCATACTTTCGCGTTTTTCACATACTTGTTGAAGAGGCCCTGGGTTTTTTCTGGTTTGGATCACGTAGTAGTGTGGTACCACGCTGAAACAGTCCATTAAACCAGGTTTCGATCAATATTTTGGAGGATAACGCATGTTAGGTCTAGGTTAGGCCTGGGATTTGCCATCATCAGGCTCATACTTTCGCATATTTCTCATACTTCATGGCTAGAACCTGGGCTCTTTCTGGATTGTATCGCGTAGTAATGTGGTACCACGCTGAAACAGTCAATTAAACCTGGTTTCGATCAATATTTTAGAGGATAACGCAAGTTAGGTCTGGGATAGGTCTAGGATTTGACCTAATCAGACTCATACTTTTGCACACTTCACATACTCGTAGAAACAGATCCTGGGTTATTTTCTGGTTTGGATCACATAGTAATGTGGTACCACACTGAAACAGTCGATTAAACCTGGTTTCGATCAATATTTTAGAGGATAACGCAAGTTAGGTCTGGGATAGGTCTGGGATTTGACCTCATCAGACTCATACTTTCGCACACTTCACATACTCCTTGAACAGATCCTGGGTTATTTTCTGGTTTGGATCACATAGTAATGTGGTACCACACTGAAACAGTCGATTAAACCAGGTTTCGATCAATATTTTGGAGGATAACGCATGTTAGGTCTAGGTTAGGCCTGGGATTTGCCCTCATCAGGCTCATACTTTCGCACACTTCACATACTCCTTGAACAGATCCTGGGTTATTTTCTGGTTTGGATCACATAGTAATGTGGTACCACACTGAATCAGTCGATTAAACCTGGTTTCGATCAATATTGTAGAGGATAACGCAAGTTAGGTCTGGGATAGGTCTGGGATTTGACCTCATCAGACTCATACTTTCGCACACTTCACATACTCCTTGAACAGATCCTGGGTTTTTTCTGGTTTGGATCACGTAGTAATGTGGTACCACACTGAAACAGTCGATTAAACCTGGTTTCGATCAATATTTTAGAGGATAACGCAAGTTAGGTCTGGGATAGGTCTGGGATTTGACCTCATCAGACTCATACTTTCGCACACTTCACATACTCCTTCAACAGATTCTGGGTTATTTTCTGGTTTGGATCACATAGTAATGTGGTACCACACTGAATCAGTCGATTAAACCTGGTTTCGATCAATATTGTAGAGGATAACGCAAGTTAGGTCTGGGATAGGTCTGGGATTTGACCTCATCAGACTCATACTTTCGCACACTTCACATACTCCTTGAACAGATCCTGGGTTATTTTCTGGTTTGGATCACATAGTAATGTGGTACCACACTGAAACAGTCGATTAAACCAGGTTTCGATCAATATTTTGGAGGATAACGCATGTTAGGTCTAGGTTAGGCCTGGGATTTGCCCTCATCAGGCTCATACTTTCGCATATTTCTCATACTTGATGGCTAGATCCTGGGCTTTTTCTGGATTGCATCACGTAGTAATGAAGTACAACACTGAAGCAGTCAATTAAACCTGGTTTCCATAAATATCTTAGAGGACAACGCAAGTTTGGTCTGGGATATGTCTGGGGTTTGCCCTCATCAGGCTCATACTTTCGCGTTTTTCACATACTTGTTGAAGAGACCCTGGGTTTTTTCTGGTTTGGATCACGTAGTAGTGTGGTACCACGCTGAAACATTCAATTAAACCTGGTCTGGATCAATATTTTAGAGGATAACGCATGTTAGGTCTAGGTTAGGTCTGGGATTTTCACTCATCAGACTCATACTACCGCATTCTTCACATACTTGTTGAACGGATCCTGGGTTTTTTCTGGTTTGGATCACGTAGTAATGTGGGACCACACTGAAACAGTCAATTAAACCTGGTTTCGATCAATATTTTAGAGAATAATTCATGTTAGGTCTAGGTTAGGCCTGGGATTTGCTCTCATCAGGCTCATTCTTTCGCATATTTCTCATACTTGATGGCTAGCTCCTGGGCTTTTTCTAGATTGCATCACATAGTAATGAAGTACAACACTGAAACAGTCAATTAACCCTGGTTTCCATCAATATCTTAGAGGACAACGTAAGTTAGGTCTGGGATATGTCTGGGATTTGCCGTCATCAGGCTCATACTTTCGCGTTTTTCACACACTTGTTGAACAGATCCTGGGTTTTTTCTGGTTTGGATCACGTAGTAGTGTGGTACCACGCTGAAACATTCAATTAAACCTGGTCTGGATCAATATTTTAGAGGATAACGCACGTTAGGTCTAGGTTAGGTCTGGGATTTTCACTCATCAGACTCATACTACCGCATTCTTCACATACTTGTTGAACGGATCCTGGGTTTTTTCTGGTTTGGATCACGTAGTAATGTGGTACCACACTGAAACAGTCGATTAAACCTGGTTTCGATCAATATTTTAGGGGATAACGCAAGTTAGGTCTGGGTGAGGTCTGGGATTTGATCTCATCAGACTCATACTTTCGCACACTTCACATACTCCTTGAACAGATCCTGGGTTATTTTCTGGTTTGGATCACATAGTAATGTGGTACCACACTGAAACAGTCGATTAAACCAGGTTTCGATCAATATTTTAGAGGATAACGCATGTTAGGTCTAGGTTAGGCCTGGGATTTTCACTCATCAGACTCATACTATTGCATTCTTCACATACTTGTTGAACGGATCCTGGGTATTTTCTAGTTTGGATCACGTAGTAACGTGGTACCACACTGAAACATTCAATTAAACCTGGTCTGGATAAATATTTTAGAGGTTAACGCATCTTAGGTCTGGGTTAGGTCTAAGATTTGCCCTCATCAGGCACACAGTTTAGCGTTTTTCACATACTTGTTGAACAGATCCTGGGTTTTTTCTGGTTTGGATCACGAAGTAGTGTGGTACCACACTGAAACATTCAATTAAACCTGGTCTTGATAAATATTTTAGAGGATAACGCAAGTTAGGTCTGGGATAGGTCTAGGATTTGCCCTCATCAGGCTCTTACTTTCGCATATTTCTCATACTTCATGGCTAGATCCTGGGCTATTTCTGGATTGGATCACCTAGTAAAGTGGTACCACACTGAAACATTCAATGAAACCTGGTCTGGATAAATATTTTAGAGGTTAACGCATCTTAGGTCTGGGTTAGCTCTATGATATGCCCTCATCAGGCTCACAGTTTAGCGTTTTTCACATACTTGTTGAACAGATACTGGGTTTTTTCTGGTTTGGATCACGAAGTAGTGTGGTACCACACTGAAACAGTCCATTAAACCTGGTTTCGCTCAATATTTTAGAGGATAACGCATGTTAGGTCTAGGTTAGGTCTGGGATTTGCTCTCATCAGGCTCATTCATTCGCATATTTCTCATACTTGATGGCTAGATCCTGGGCTTTTTCTGGATTGCATCACGTAGTAATGTAGTACCACACTGAAACAGTCAATGAAACCTGGTTTCCATCAATATTTTAGAGGACAGCGCAAGTTAGGTCTAGGTAAGGCCTGAGATTTTCACTGATCAGACTCATACTTTCGCATTCTTCACATACTTGTTGAACGGATCCTGGGTTTTTTCTAGTTTGCATCACGTAGTAATGTGGTACCACACTGAAACATTCAATTAAACCTGGTCTTGATAAATATTTTAGAGGATAACGCAAGTTAGGTCTGGGATAGGTCTAGGATTTGCCCTCATCAGGCTCTTACTTTCGCATATTTCTCATACTTCATGGCTAGATCCTGGGCTATTTCTAGATTGGATCACGTAGTAAAGTGGTACCACACTGAAACATTCAATGAAACCTGGTCTGGATAAATATTTTAGAGGTTAACGCATCTTAGGTCTAGGTTAGGTCTAAGATATGCCCTCATCAGGCTCACAGTTTAGCGTTTTTCACATACTTGTTGAACAGATCCTGGGTTTTTTCTGGTTTCGATCACATAGTAATGTGGTACCACACTGAAACAGTCGATTAAACCTGGTTTCGATCAATATTTTAGAGGATAACGCATGTTAGGTCTAGGTTTGCCCTGGGAATTTCACTCATCAGACTCATACTTTCGCATTCTTCACATACTTGTTGAACTGATCCTGGGTTTTTTCTGGTTTGGATCACGTAGTAATGTGGTACCACACTGAAACAGTCGATTAAACCTGGTTTCGATCAATATTTTAGAGGATAACGCATGTTAGGTCTATGTTAGCCCTGGGATTCTCACTCATCAGACTCATACTTTCGCATTCTTCACATACTTGTTGAACTGATCCTGGGTTTTTTCTGGTTTGGATCACGTAGTAATGTGGTACCGCACTGAAATAGTCGATTAAACCTGGTTTCGATCAATATTTTAGAGGATAACGCAAGTTAGGTCTGGGATAGGTCTGGGATTTGACCTCATCAGACTCATACTTTCGCACACTTCACATACTCCTTGAACAGATCCTGGGTTATTTTCTGGTTTGGATCACATAGTAATGTGGTACCACACTGAAACAGTCGATTAAACCAGGTTTCGATCAATATTTTGGAGGATAACGCATGTTAGGTCTAGGTTAGGCCTGGGATTTGCCCTCATCAGGCTCATACTTTCGCATATTTCTCATACTTCATGGCTAGATCCTGAGCTCTTTCTGGATTGTATCACGTAGTAATGTGGTACCACGCTGAAACCGTCAATTAAACCTGGTTTCGATCAATATTTTAGAGGATAACGCAAGCTAGGTCTGGGATAGGTCTAGGATTTGCCCTCATCAGGCTCTTACTTTCGCATATTTCTCATACTTCATGGCTAGATCCTAGGCTATTTCTGGATTGGATCACGTAGTAAAGTGGTACCACACTGAAACATTCAATGAAACCTGGTCTGGATAAATATTTTAGAGGATAACGCATCTTAGGTCTGGGTTAGGTCTAAGATTGCCCTCATCTTCCCCTCATCAGGCTCACAGTTTAGCGTTCTTCACATACTTGTCGAACAGATCCTGGGTTTTTTCTGGTATGGATCACGAAGTAGTGTGGTACCACACTGAAACAGTCCATTAAACCTGGTTTCGATCAATATTTTAGAGGATAACGCAAGTTAGGTCTGGGATAGGTCTGGGATTTGACCTCATCAGACTCATACTTTCGCACACTTCACATACTCCTTGATCAGATCCTGGGTTATTTTCTGGTTTGGATCACATATTAATGTGGTACCACACTGAAACAGTCGATTAAACCAGGTTTCGATCAATATTTTGGAGGATAACGCATGTTAGGTCTAGGTTAGGCCTGGGATTTGCCCTCATCAGGCTCATACTTTCGCATATTTCTCATACTTGATGGCTAGATCCTGGGCTTTTTCTGGATTGCATCACGTAGTAATGAAGTACAACAATGAAGCAGTCAATTAAACCTGGTTTCCATAAATATCTTAGAGGACAACGCAAGTTTGGTCTGGGATATGTCTGGGGTTTGCCCTCATCAGGCTCATACTTTCGCGTTTTTCACATACTTGTTGAAGAGACCCTGGGTTTTTTCTGGTTTGGATCACGTAGTATTGTGGTACCACACTGAAACTGTCAATGAAACCTGGTTTCCATCAATATTTTAGAGGACAGCGCATGTTAGGTCTAGGTTAGGCCTGGGATTTTCACTCATCAGACTCATACTTTCGCATTCTTCACATACTTGTTGAACGGATCCTGGGTTATTTCTGGTTTGGATCACGTAGTAATGTGGGACCACACTGAAACAGTCCATTAAACCTGGTTTCGATCAATATTTTAGAGAATAATTCATGTTAGGTCTATGTTAGGTCTGGGATTTGCTCTCATCAGGCTCATTCTTTCGCATATTTCTCATACTTGATGGCTAGATCCTGGGCTTTTTCTGGATTGCATCACGTAGTAATGTAGTACCACACTGAAACAGTCAATGAAACCTGGTTTCCATCAATATTTTAGAGGACAACGCATGTTAGGGCTAGGTTAGCCCTGGGAATTACACTCATCAGACTCATACTTTCGCATTCTTCACATACTTGTTGAACTGATCCTGGGTTTTTTCTGGTTTGGATCACGTAGTATTGTGGTACCACACTGAAACTGTCAATGAAACCTGGTTTCCATCAATATTTTAGAGGACAGCGCATGTTAGGTCTAGGTTAGGCCTGGGATTTTCACTCATCAGACTCATACTTTCGCATTCTTCACATACTTGTTGAACGGATCCTGGGTTTTTTCTGGTTTGGATCACGTAGTAATGTGGTACCACACTGAAACAGTCAATGAAACCTGGTTTCCATCAATATTTTAGAGGACAGCGCATGTTAGGTCTAGGTTAGGCCTGGGATTTTCACTCATCAGACTCATACTTTCGCGTTTTTCACATACTTGTTGAAGAGACCCTGGGTTTTTTCTGGTTTGGATCACGTAGTATTGTGGTACCACACTGAAACTGTCAATGAAACCTGGTTTCCATCAATATTTTAGAGGACAGCGCATGTTAGGTCTAGGTTAGGCCTGGGATTTTCACTCATCAGACTCATACTTTCGCATTCTTCACATACTTGTTGAACGGATCCTGGGTTTTTTCTGGTTTGGATCACGTAGTAATGTAGTACCACACTGAAACGGTCAATTAAACCTGGTTTCGATCAATATTTTAGTGGATAACGCAAGTTAGGTCTGGGATAGGTCTGGGATTTGCCCTCATCAGGCTCATACTTTTGCGTTTTTCACATACTTGTTGAACAGATCCTGGGTTTTTTCTGGTTTGGGTCACGTAGTAATGTGGTACCACACTGAAACGGTCAATTAAACCTGGTTACGATCAATATTTTAGTGGATAACGCAGGTTAGGTCTGGGATATGTCTGGGATTTGCCGTCATCAGGCTCATACTCTCGCGTTTTTCACACACTTGTTGAACAGATCCTGGGTTTTTTCTGGTTTGGATCACGTAGTAGTGTGGTACGACGCTGAAACATTCAATTAAACCTGGTCTGGATCAATATTTTAGAGGATAACGCATGTTAGGTCTAGGTTAGGTCTGGGATTTTCACTCATCAGACTCATACTACCGCATTCTTCACATACTTGTTGAACGGATCCTGGGTTTTTTCTGGTTTGGATCACGTAGTAATGTGGGACCACACTGAAACAGTCAATTAAACCTGGTTTCGATCAATATTTTAGAGAATAATTCATGTTAGGTCTAGGTTAGGCCTGGGATTTGCTCTCATCAGGCTCATTCTTTCGCATATTTCTCATACTTGATGGCTAGCTCCTGGGCTTTTTCTGGATTGCATCACGTAGTAATGAAGTACAACACTGAAACAGTTAATTAAACCTGGTTTCCATCAATATCTTAGAGGACAACGTAAGTTAGGTCTGGGATATGTCTGGGATTTACCGTCATCAGGCTCATACTTTCGCGATTCCACACACTTGTTGAACAGATCCTGGGTTTTTTCTGGTTTGGATCACGTAGTAGTGTGGTACCACGCTGAAACATTCAATTAAACCTGGTCTGGATCAATATTTTAGAGGATAACGCACGTTAGGTCTAGGTTAGGTCTGGGATTTTCACTCATCAGACTCATACTACCGCATTCTTCACATACTTGTTGAACGGATCCTGGGTTTTTTCTGGTTTGGATCACGTAGTAATGTGGTACCACACTGAAACAGTCGATTAAACCTGGTTTCGATCAATATTTTAGGGGATAACGCAAGTTAGGTCTGGGTGAGGTCTGGGATTTGATCTCATCAGACTCATACTACCGCATTCTTCACATACTTGTTGAACAGATCCTGGGTTTTCTCTGGTTTGGATCACGTAGTAGTGTGGTACCACGCTGAAACATTCAATTAAACCTGGTCTGGATCAATATTTTAGAGGATAACGCACGTTAGGTCTAGGTTAGGTCTGGGATTTTCACTCATCAGACCCATACTACCGCATTCTTCACATACTTGTTGAACGGATCCTGGGTTTTTTCTGGTTTGGATCACGTAGTAATGTGGTACCACACTGAAACAGTCGATTAAACCTGGTTTCGATCAATATTTTAGGGGATAACGCAAGTTAGGTCTGGGTGAGGTCTGGGATTTGATCTCATCAGACTCATACTTTCGCACACTTCACATACTCCTTGAACAGATCCTGGGTTTTTTCTGGTTTGAATCACGTAGTAGTGTGGTACCACACTGAAGCAGTCGATTAAACCTGGTTTCGATCAATATTTTAGAGGATAACGCAAGTTAAGTCTGGGAATGGTCTGGGATTTGACCTCATCAGACTCATACTTTCGCATTCTTCACATACTTGTTGAACGGATCCTGGGTTTTTTCTGGTTTGGATCACGTAGTAATGTGGGACCACACTGAAACAGTCAATTAAACCTGGTTTCGATCAATATTTTAGAGAATAATTCATGTTAGGTCTAGGTTAGGCCTGGGATTTGCTCTCATCAGGCTCATTCTTTCGCATATTTCTCATACTTGATGGCTAGCTCCTGGGCTTTTTCTGGATTGCATCACGTAGTAATGAGGTACAACACTGAAACAGTCAATTAAACCTGGTTTCCATCAATATCTTAGAGGACAACGCAAGTTAGGTCTGGGATATGTCTGGGATTTGCCGTCATCAGGCTCATACTTTCGCGTTTTTCACACACTTGTTGAACAGATCCTGGGTTTTGTCTGGTTTGGATCACGTAGTAGTGTGGTACGACGCTGAAACATTCAATTAAACCTGGTCTGGATCAATATTTTAGAGGATAACGCATGTTAGGTCTATGTTAGCCCTGGGATTCTCACTCATCAGACTCATACTTTCGCATTCTTCACATACTTGTTGAACTGATCCTGGGTTTTTTCTGGTTTGGATCACGTAGTAATGTGGTACCGCACTGAAATAGTCAATGAAACCTGGTTTCCATCAATATTTTAGAGGACAACGCATGTTAGGGCTAGGTTAGCCCTGGGAATTACACTCATCAGACTCATACTTTCGCATTCTTCACATACTTGTTGAACTGATCCTGGGTTTTTTCTGGTTTGGATCACGTAGTATTGTGGTACCACACTGAAACTGTCAATGAAACCTGGTTTCCATCAATATTTTAGAGGACAGCGCATGTTAGGTCTAGGTTAGGCCTGGGATTTTCACTCATCAGACTCATACTTTCGCATTCTTCACATACTTGTTGAACGGATCCTGGGTTTTTTCTGGTTTGGATCACATAGTAATGTGGTACCACACTGAAACAGTCGATTAAACCAGGTTTCGATCAATATTTTGGAGGATAACGCATGTTAGGTCTAGGTTAGGCCTGGGATTTGCCCTCATCAGGCTCATACTTTCGCATATTTCTCATACTTGATGGCTAGATCCTGGGCTTTTTCTGGATTGCATCACGTATTAATGAAGTACAACACTGAAGCAGTCAATTAAACCTGGTTTCCATAAATATCTTAGAGGACAACGCAAGTTTGGTCTGGGATATGTCTGGGGTTTGCCCTCATCAGACTCATACTTTCGCGTTTTTCACATACTTGTTGAAGGGACCCTGGGTTTTTTCTGGTTTGGATCACGTAGTAGTGTGGTACCACGCTGAAACAGTCCATTAAACCTGGTTTGGATCAATATTTTAGAGGATAACGCATGTTAGGTCTAGGTTAGGCCTGGGATTTTCACTCATCAGACTCATACTTTCGCATTCTTCACATACTTGTTGAACGGATCCTGGGTTATTTCTGGTTTGGATCACGTAGTAATGTGGGACCACACTGAAACAGTCCATTAAACCTGGTTTCGATCAATATTTTAGAGAATAATTCATGTTAGGTCTATGTTAGGTCTGGGATTTGCTCTCATCAGGCTCATTCTTTCGCATATTTCTCATACTTGATGGCTAGATCCTGGGCTTTTTCTGGATTGCATCACGTAGTAATGTAGTACCACACTGAAACAGTCAATGAAACCTGGTTTCCATCAATATTTTAGAGGACAACGCATGTTAGGGCTAGGTTAGCCCTGGGAATTACACTCATCAGACTCATACTTTCGCATTCTTAACATACTTGTTGAACTGATCCTGGGTTTTTTCTGGTTTGGATCACGTAGTATTGTGGTACCACACTGAAACTGTCAATGAAACCTGGTTTCCATCAATATTTTAGAGGACAGCGCATGTTAGGTCTAGGTTAGGCCTGGGATTTTCACTCATCAGACTCATACTTTCGCATTCTTCACATACTTGTTGAACGGATCCTGGGTTTTTTCTGGTTTGGATCACGTAGTAATGTGGTACCACACTGAAACAGTCAATGAAACCTGGTTTCAATCAATATTTTAGACGACAACGCAAGTTAGGTCTAGGTAAGGCCTGAGATTTTCACTGATCGGACTCATACTTTCGCATTTTTCACATACTTGTTGAACGGATCCTGGGTTTTTTCTGGTTTGGATCACGTAGTAATGTGGTACCACACTGAAACGGTCAATTAAACCTGGTTACGATCAATATTTTAGTGGATAACGCAAGTTAGGTCTGGGATAGGTCTGGGATTTGCCCTCATCAGGCTCATACTTTCGCGTTTTTCACATACTTGTTGAACAGATCCTGGGTTTTTTCTGGTTTGGGTCACGTACTAGTGTGATACCACACTGAAACAGTCGATCAAACCTGGTTTCGATCAATATTTTAGAGGATAACGCATGTTATGTCAAGGTTAGCCCTGGGAATTACACTCATCAGACTCATACTTTCGCATTCTTCACATACTTGTTGAACTGATCCTGGGTTTTTTCTGGTTTGCATCACGTAGTAATGTGGTACCGCACTGAAACAGTCGATTAAACCTGGTTTCGATCAATATTTTAGAGGATAACGCAAGTTAGGTCTGGGATAGGACAGGGATTTGACCTCATCAGACTCATACTTTCGCACACTTCACATACTCCTTGAACAGATCCTTGGTTATTTTCTGGTTTGGATCACATAGTAATGTGGTACCACACTGAAACAGTCGATTAAACCTGGTTTCGATCAATATCTTAGAGGACAACGCAAGTTAAGTCAGGGAATGGTCTGCGATTTGACCTCATCAGACTCATACTTTCGCATTCTTCACATACTTGTTGAACAGATCCTGGGTTTTTTCTGGTTTGCATCACGTAGTAGTGTGGTACCACGCTGAAACAGTCCAGTAAACCTGGTTTGGATCAATATTTTAGAGGATAACGCATGTTAGGTCTAGGTTAGGCCTGGGATTTTCACTCATCAGACTCATACTTTCGCATTCTTCACATACTTGATGGCTAGATCCTGGGCTTTTTCTGGATTGCATCACGTAGTAACGAAGTACAACACTGAAACAGTCAATTAAACCTGGTCTCCATCAATATCTTAGAGGACAACGCAAGTTAGGTCTGGGATATGTCTGGGATTTGCCCTCATCAGGCTCATACTTTCGCGTTTTTCACATACTTGTTGAAGAGACCCTGGGTTTTTTCTGGTTTGGATCACGTAGTAGTGTGGTACCACGCTGAAACAGTCCATTAAACCTGGTTTGGATCAATATTTTAGAGGATAACGCATGTTAGGTCTAGGTTAGGCGTGGGATTTTCACTCATCAGACTCATACTTTCGCATTCTTCACATACTTGTTGAACGGATCCTGGGTTATTTCTGGTGTGGATCACGTAGTAATGTGGGACCACACTGAAACAGTCCATTAAACCTGGTTTCGATCAATATTTTAGAGAATAATTCATGTTAGGTCTATGTTAGGTCTGGGATTTGCTCTCATCAGGCTCATTCTTTCGCATATTTCTCATACTTGATGGCTAGATCCTGGGATTTTTCTGGATTGCATCACGTAGTAATGTAGTACCACACTGAAACAGTCAATGAAACCTGGTTTCCATCAATATTTTAGAGGACAACGCATGTTAGGGCTAGGTTAGCCCTGGGAATTACACTCATCAGACTCATACTTTCGCATTCTTCACATACTTGTTGAACTGATCCTGGGCTTTTCTGGTTTGGATCACGTAGTATTGTGGTACCACACTGAAACTGTCAATGAAACCTGGTTTCCATCAATATTTTAGAGGACAGCGCATGTTAGGTCTAGGTTAGGCCTGGGATTTTCACTCATCAGACTCATACTTTCGCATTCTTCACATACTTGTTGAACGGATCCTGGGTTTTTTCTGGTTTGGATCACGTAGTAATGTGGTACCACACTGAAACAGTCAATGAAACCTGGTTTCAATCAATATTTTAGACGACAACGCAAGTTAGGTCTAGGTAAGGCCTGAGATTTTCACTGTTCGGACTCATACTTTCGCATTTTTCACATACTTGTTGAACGGATCCTGGGTTTTTTCTGGTTTGGATCACGTAGTTATGTGGTACCACACTGAAACGGTCAATTAAACCTGGTTACGATCAATATTTTAGTGGATAACGCAAGTTAGGTCTGGGATAGGTCTGGGATTTGCCCTCATCAGGCTCATACTTTCGCGTTTTTCACATACTTGTTGAGCAGATCCTGGGTTTTTTCTGGTTTGGGTCACGTAGTAGTGTGATACCACACTGAAACAGTCGATTAAACCTGGTTTCGATCAATATTTTAGAGGATAACGCATGTTATGTCAAGGTTAGCCCTGGGAATTACACTCATCAGACTCATACTTTCGCATTCTTCACATACTTGTTGAACTGATCCTGGGTTTTTTCTGGTTTGGATCACGTAGTAATGTGGTACCGCACTGAAACAGTCGATTAAACCTGGTTTCGATCAATATTTTAGAGGATAACGCAAGTTAGGTCTGGGATAGGACAGAGATTTGACCTCATCAGACTCATACTTTCGCACACTTCACATACTCCTTGAACAGATCCTTGGTTATTTTCTGGTTTGGATCACATAGTAATGTGGTACCACACTGAAACAGTCGATTAAACCTGGTTTCGATCAATATCTTAGAGGACAACGCAAGTTAGGTCTGGGATATGTCTGGGATTTGCCCTCATCAGGCTCATACTTTCGCGTTTTTCACATACTTGTTGAACAGATCCTGGGTTTTTTCTGGTTTGAATCACGTAGTAGTGTGGTACCACGATGAAACAGTCCATTAAACCTGGTTTGGATCAATATTTTAGAGGATAACGCATGTTAGGTCTAGGTTAGGCCTGGGATTTTCACTCATCAGACTCATACTTTCGCATTCTTCACATACTTGATGGCTAGATCCCTGAATTTTTCTGGTTTGGATCACGTAGTAATGTGGTACCACACTGAAACAGTCGATTAAACCTGGTTTCGATCAATATTTTAGAGGATAACGCAAGTTAAGTCTGGGAATGGTCTGGGATTTGACCTCATCAGACTCATACTTTCGCATTCTTCACATACTTGTTGAACGGATCCTGGGTTTTTTCTGGTTTGGATCACGTAGTAATGTGGGACCACACTGAAACAGTCAATTAAACCTGGTTTCGATCAATATTTTAGAGAATAATTCATGTTAGGTCTAGGTTAGGCCTGGGATTTGCTCTCATCAGGCTCATTCTTTCGCATATTTCTCATACTTGATGGCTAGCTCCTGGGCTTTTTCTGGATTGCATCACGTAGTAATGAAGTACAACACTGAAACAGTCAATTAAACCTGGTTTCCATCAATATCTTAGAGGACAACGCAAGTTAGGTCTGGGATATGTCTGGGATTTGCCGACATCAGGCTCATACTTTCGCGTTTTTCACACACTTGTTGAACAGATCCTGGGTTTTTTCTGGTTTGGATCACGTAGTAGTGTGGTACGACGCTGAAACATTCAATTAAACCTGGTCTGGATCAATATTTTAGAGGACAACGCATGTTAGGTCTAGGTTAGGACTGGGATTTTCACTCATCAGACTCATACTCCCGCATTCTTCACATACTTGTTGAACGGATCCTGGGTTTTTTCTGGTTTGGATCACGAAGTAGTGTGGTACCACACCGAAACATTCAATTAAACCTGGTCTTGATAAATATTT
The DNA here is from genome assembly GCF_051014445.1 of Colletes latitarsis. Classification (NCBI taxonomy): domain Eukaryota; kingdom Metazoa; phylum Arthropoda; class Insecta; order Hymenoptera; family Colletidae; genus Colletes; species Colletes latitarsis. Next base: position 21,791,273 of record NW_027488366.1, on the reverse strand, counting down.
TAGAGGATAACGCAAGTTAGGTCTGGGATAGGTCTAGGATTTGCCCTCATCAGGCTCTTACTTTCGCATATTTCTCATACTTCATGGCTAGATCCTGGGCTATTTCTGGATTGGATTACGTAGTAAAGTGGTACCACACTGAAACATTCAATGAAACCTGGTCTGGATAAATATTTTAGAGGTTAACGCGTCTTAGGTCTGGGTTAGCTCTAAGATATGCCCTCATCAGGCTCACAGTTTAGCGTTTTTCACATACTTGTTGAACAGATACTGGGTTTTTTCTGGTTTGGATCACGAAGTAGTGTGGTACCACACTGAAACAGTCCATTAAACCTGGTTTCGCTCAATATTTTAGAGGATAACGCATGTTAGGTCTAGGTTAGGTTTGGGATTTGCTCTCATCAGGCTCATTCATTCGCATATTTCTCATACTTGATGGCTAGATCCTGGGCTTTTTCTGGATTGCATCACGTAGTAATGTAGTACCACACTGAAACAGTCAATGAAACCTGGTTTCCATCAATATTTTAGAGGATAACGCATGTTAGGTCTAGGTTAGGCCTGGGATTTTCACTCATCAGACTCATACTTTCGCATTCTTCACATACTTGTTGAACGGATCCTGGGTTTTTTCTAGTTTGCATCACGTAGTAATGTGGTACCACACTGAAACATTCAATTAAACCTGGTCTTGATAAATATTTTAGAGGATAACGCATCTTAGGTCTAGGTTAGGTCTAAGATATGCCCTCATCAGGCTCACAGTTTAGCGTTTTTCACATACTTGTTGAACAGATCCTGGGTTTTTTCTGGTTTGGATCACATAGTAATGTGGTACCACACTGAAACAGTCGATTAAACCTGGTTTCGATCAATATTTTAGAGGATAACGCATGTTAGGTCTAGGTTTGCCCTGGGAATTTCACTCATCAGACTCATACTTTCGCATTCTTCACATACTTGTTGAACTGATCCTGGGTTTTTTCTGGTTTGGATCACGTAGTAATGTGGTACCACACTGAAACAGTCGATTAAACCTGGTTTCGATCAATATTTTAGAGGATAACGCATGTTAGGTCTATGTTAGCCCTGGGATTCTCACTCATCAGACTCATACTTTCGCATTCTTCACAATCTTGTTGAACTGATCCTGGGTTTTTTCTGGTTTGGATCACGTAGTAATGTGGTACCGCACTGAAATAGTCGATTAAACCTGGTTCCGATCAATATTTTAGAGGCTAACGCAAGTTAGGTCTGGCATAGGTCTGGGATTTGACCTCATCAGACTCATACTTTCGCACACTTCACATACTCCATGAACAGAACCTGGGTTATTTTCTGGTTTGGATCACATAGTAATGTGGTACCACACTGAAACAGTCGATTAAACCTGGTTTCGATCAATATTTTAGAGGATAACGCAAGTTAGGTCTGGGATAGGTCTGGGATTTGACCTCATCAGACTCATACTTTCGCACACTTCACATACTCCTTGAACAGATCCTGGGTTATTTTCTGGTTTGGATCACATAGTAATGTGGTACCACACTGAAACAGTCGATTAAACCAGGTTTCGATCAATATTTTGGAGGATAACGCATGTTAGGGCTAGGTTAGGCCTGGGATTTGCCCTCATCAGGCTCATACTTTCGCATACTTCTCATACTTGATGGCTAGATCCTGGGCTTTTTCTGGATTGCATCACGTAGTAATGAAGTACAATACTGAAGCAGTCAATTAAACCTGGTTTCCATAAATATCTTAGAGGACAACGCAAGTTTGGTCTGGGATATGTCTGGGGTTTGCCCTCATCAGGCTCATACTTTCGCGTTTTTCACATACTTGTTGAAGAGACCCTGGGTTTTTTCTGGTTTGGATCACGTAGTATTGTGGTACCACACTGAAACTGTCAATGAAACCTGGTTTCCATCAATATTTTAGAGGACAGCGCATGTTAGGTCTAGGTTAGGCCTGGGATTTTCACTCATCAGACTCATACTTTCGCATTCTTCACATACTTGTTGAACGGATCCTGGGTTATTTCTGGTTTGGATCACGTAGTAATGTGGGACCACACTGAAACAGTCAATTAAACCTGGTTTCGATCAATATTTTAGAGAATAATTCATGTTAGGTCTATGTTAGGTCTGGGATTTGCTCTCATCAGGCTCATTCTTTCGCATATTTCTCATACTTGATGGCTAGATCCTGGGCTTTTTCTGGATTGCATCACGTAGTAATGTAGTACCACACTGAAACAGTCAATGAAACCTGGTTTCCATCAATATTTTAGAGGACAACGCATGTTAGGGCTAGGTTAGCCCTGGGAATTACACTCATCAGACTCATACTTTCGCATTCTTCACATACTTGTTGAACTGATCCTGGGTTTTTTCTGGTTTGGATCACGTAGTATTGTGGTACCACACTGAAACTGTCAATGAAACCTGGTTTCCATCAACATTTTAGAGGACAGCGCATGTTAGGTCTAGGTTAGGCCTGGGATTTTCACTCATCAGACTCATACTTTCGCATTCTTCACATACTTGTTGAACGGATCCTGGGTTTTTTCTGGTTTGGATCACGTAGTAATGTGGTACCACACTGAAACAGTCAATGAAACCTGGTTTCAATCAATATTTTAGACGACAACGCAAGTTAGGTCTAGGTAAGGCCTGAGATTTTCACTGATCGGACTCATACTTTCGCATTTTTCACATACTTGTTGAACGGATCCTGGGTTTTTTCTGGTTTGGATCACGTAGTAATGTGGTACCACACTGAAACGGTCAATTAAACCTGGTTTCGATCAATATTTTAGTGGATAACGCAAGTTAGGTCTGGGATAGGTCTGGGATTTGCCCTCATCAGACTCATACTTTCGCATTCTTCACATACTTGATGGCTAGATCCTGGAATTTTTCTGGTTTGGATCACGTAGTAATGTGGTACCACACTGAAACAGTCGATTAAACCTGGTTTCGATCAATATTTTAGAGGATAACGCAAGTTAAGTCTGGGAATGGTCTGGGATTCTCACTCATCAGACTCATACTTTCGCATTCTTCACATACTTGTTGAACTGATCCTGGGTGTTTTCTGGTTTGGATCACGTAGTAATGTGGTACCGCACTGAAATAGTCGATTAAGCCTGGTTTCGATCAATATTTTAGAGGATAACGCAAGTTAGGTCTGGGATAGGTCTGGGATTTGACCTCATCAGACTCATACTTTCGCACACTTCACATACCCCTTGAACAGAACCTGGGTTATTTTCTGGTTTGGATCACATAGTAATGTGGTACCACACTGAAACAGTCGATTAAACCTGGTTTCGATCAATATTCTAGAGGATAACGCAAGTTAGGTCTGGTTTAGGTGTGGGATTTGACCTCATCAGACTCATACTTTCGCACACTTCACATACTCCTTGAACAGATCCTGGGTTATTTTCTGGTTTGGATCACATAGTAATGTGGTACCACACTGAAACAGTCGATTAAACCAGGTTTCGATCAATATTTTGGAGGATAACGCATGTTAGGTCTAGGTTAGGCCTGGGATTTGCCCTCATCAGGCTCATACTTTCGCATATTTCTCATACTTCATGGCTAGATCCTGGACTCTTTCTGGATTGTATCACGTAGTAATGTGGTACCACGCTGAAACCGTCAATTAAACCTGGTTTCGATCAATATTTTAGAGGATAACGCAAGTTAGGTCTGGGATAGGTCTAGGATTTGCCCTCATCAGGCTCTTACTTTCGCATATTTCTCATACTTCATGGCTAGATCCTAGGCTATTTCTGGATTGGATCACGTAGTAAAGTGGTACGACACTGAAACATTCAATGAAACCTGGTCTGGATAAATATTTTAGAGGATAACGCATCTTAGGTCTGGGTTAGGTCTAAGATTGCCCTCATCTTCCCCTCATCAGGCTCACAGTTTAGCGTTCTTCACATACTTGTCGAACAGATCCTGGGTTTTTTCTGGTATGGATCACGAAGTAGTGTGGTACCACACTGAAACAGTCCATTAAACCTGGTTTCGATCAATATTTTAGAGGATAACGCAAGTTAGGTCTGGGATAGGTCTGGGATTTGACCTCATCAGACTCATACCTTCGCACACTTCACATACTCCTTGAACAGATCCTGGGTTATTTTCTGGTTTGGATCACATAGTAATGGGGTACCACACTGAAACAGTCGATTAAACCAGGTTTCGATCAATATTTTGGAGGATAACGCATGTTAGGTCTAGGTTAGGCCTGGGATTTGCCCTCATCAGGCTCATACTTTCGCATACTTCTCATACTTGATGGCTAGATCCTGGGCTTTTTCTGGATTGCATCACGTAGTAATGAAGTACAATACTGAAGCAGTCAATTAAACCTGGTTTCCATAAATATCTTAGAGGACAACGCAAGTTTGGTCTGGGATATGTCTGGGGTTTGCCCTCATCAGGCTCATACTTTCGCGTTTTTCACATACTTGTTGAAGAGACCCTGGGTTTTTTCTGGTTTGGATCACGTAGTATTGTGGTACCACACTGAAACTGTCAATGAAACCTGGTTTCCATCAATATTTTAGAGGACAGCGCATGTTAGGTCTAGGTTAGGCCTGGGATTTTCACTCATCAGACTCATACTTTCGCATTCTTCACATACTTGTTGAACGGATCCTGGGTTATTTCTGGTTTGGATCACGTAGTAATGTGGGACCACACTGAAACAGTCAATTAAACCTGGTTTCGATCAATATTTTAGAGAATAATTCATGTTAGGTCTATGTTAGGTCTGGGATTTGCTCTCATCAGGCTCATTCTTTCGCATATTTCTCATACTTGATGGCTAGATCCTGGGCTTTTTCTGGATTGCATCACGTAGTAATGTAGTACCACACTGAAACAGTCAATGAAACCTGGTTTCCATCAATATTTTAGAGGACAACGCATGTTAGGGCTAGGTTAGCCCTGGGAATTACACTCATCAGACTCATACTTTCGCATTCTTCACATACTTGTTGAACTGATCCTGGGTTTTTTCTGGTTTGGATCACGTAGTATTGTGGTACCACACTGAAACTGTCAATGAAACCTGGTTTCCATCAACATTTTAGAGGACAGCGCATGTTAGGTCTAGGTTAGGCCTGGGATTTTCACTCATCAGACTCATACTTTCGCATTCTTCACATACTTGTTGAACGGATCCTGGGTTTTTTCTGGTTTGGATCACGTAGTAATGTGGTACCACACTGAAACAGTCAATGAAACCTGGTTTCAATCAATATTTTAGACGACAACGCAAGTTAGGTCTAGGTAAGGCCTGAGATTTTCACTGATCGGACTCATACTTTCGCATTTTTCACATACTTGTTGAACGGATCCTGGGTTTTTTCTGGTTTGGATCACGTAGTAATGTGGTACCACACTGAAACGGTCAATTAAACCTGGTTTCGATCAATATTTTAGTGGATAACGCAAGTTAGGTCTGGGATAGGTCTGGGATTTGCCCTCATCAGACTCATACTTTCGCATTCTTCACATACTTGATGGCTAGATCCTGGAATTTTTCTGGTTTGGATCACGTAGTAATGTGGTACCACACTGAAACAGTCGATTAAACCTGGTTTCGATCAATATTTTAGAGGATAACGCAAGTTAAGTCTGGGAATGGTCTGGGATTCTCACTCATCAGACTCATACTTTCGCATTCTTCACATACTTGTTGAACTGATCCTGGGTGTTTTCTGGTTTGGATCACGTAGTAATGTGGTACCGCACTGAAATAGTCGATTAAGCCTGGTTTCGATCAATATTTTAGAGGATAACGCAAGTTAGGTCTGGGATAGGTCTGGGATTTGACCTCATCAGACTCATACTTTCGCACACTTCACATACTCCTTGAACAGAACCTGGGTTATTTTCTGGTTTGGATCACATAGTAATGTGGTACCACACTGAAACAGTCGATTAAACCTGGTTTCGATCAATATTCTAGAGGATAACGCAAGTTAGGTCTGGTTTAGGTGTGGGATTTGACCTCATCAGACTCATACTTTCGCACACTTCACTTACTCCTTGAACAGATCCTGGGTTATTTTCTGGTTTGGATCACATAGTAATGTGGTACCACACTGAAACAGTCGATTAAACCAGGTTTCGATCAATATTTTGGAGGATAACGCATGTTAGGTCTAGGTTAGGCCTGGGATTTGCCCTCATCAGGCTCATACTTTCGCATATTTCTCATACTTCATGGCTAGATCCTGGACTCTTTCTGGATTGTATCACGTAGTAATGTGGTACCACGCTGAAACCGTCAATTAAACCTGGTTTCGATCAATATTTTAGAGGATAACGCAAGTTAGGTCTGGGATAGGTCTAGGATTTGCCCTCATCAGGCTCTTACTTTCGCATATTTCTCATACTTCATGGCTAGATCCTAGGCTATTTCTGGATTGGATCACGTAGTAAAGTGGTACGACACTGAAACATTCAATGAAACCTGGTCTGGATAAATATTTTAGAGGATAACGCATCTTAGGTCTGGGTTAGGTCTAAGATTGCCCTCATCTTCCCCTCATCAGGCTCACAGTTTAGCGTTCTTCACATACTTGTCGAACAGATCCTGGGTTTTTTCTGGTATGGATCACGAAGTAGTGTGGTACCACACTGAAACAGTCAATGAAACCTGGTTTCCATCAATATTTTAGAGGACAACGCAAGTTAGGTCTAGGTAAGGCCTGTGATTTTCACTGATCAGACTCATACTTTCGCATTCTACACATACTTGTTGAACGGATCCTGCGTTTTTTCTAGTTTGGATCACGTAGTAATGTGGTACCACACTGAAACATTCAATTAAACCTGGTCTTGATAAATATTTTAGAGGATAACGCAAGTTAGGTCTGGGATAGGTCTAGGATTTGCCCTCATCACGCTCTTACTTTCGCATATTTCTCATACTTCATGGCTAGATCCTGGGCTAATTTTGGATTGAATCACGTAGTAAAGTGGTACCACACTGAAACATTCAATGAAACCTGGTCTGGATAAATATTTTAGAGGTTAACGCATCTTAGGTCTGGGTTAGGTCTAAGATATGCCCTCATCAGGCTCACAGTTTAGCGTTTTTCACATACTTGTTGAACAGATCCTGGGTTTTTTCTGGTTTGGATCACATAGTAATGTGGTACCACACTGAAACAGTCGATTAAACCAGGTTTCGATCAATATTTTTGAGGATAACGCATGTTAGGTCTAGGTTAGGCCTGGGATTTTCACTCATCAGACTCATACTTTCGCATTCTTCACATACTTGTTGAACGGATCCTGGGTTTTTTCTGGTTTGGATCACGTAGTAGTGTGGTACCACGCTGAAACAGTCCATTAAACCTGGTTTGGATCAATATTTTAGAGGATAACGCATGTTAGATCTAGGTTAGGTCTGGGATTTTCACTCATCAGACTCATACTATCGCATTCTTCACATACTTGTTGGACGGACCCTGGGTTTTTTCTGGTTTGGATCACGTAGTAATGTGGTACCACACTGAAACAGTCGTTTAAACCTGGTTTCGATCAATATTTTAGAGGATAACGCAAGTTAGGTCTGGGAGAGGTCTGGGATTTGACCTCATCAGACTCATAGTTTCGCACACTTCACATACTCCTTGAACAGATCCTGGGTTATTTTCTGGTTTGGATCACATAGTAATGTGGTACCACACTGAAACAGTCGATTAAACCAGGTTTCGATCAATATTTTAGAGGATAACGCATGTTAGGTCTAGGTTAGGCCTGGGATTTTCACCCATCAGACTCATACTTTCGCGTTCTTCATATACTTGTTGAACGGATCCTGGGTTTTTTCTGGTTTTGATCACGTAGTAATGAGGTACCACAATGAAACATTCAATTAAACCAGGTTTCGATCAATATTTTAGAGGACAACGCAAGTTAGGTCTAGGTAAGGCCTGAGATTTTCACTGATCAGACTCATACTTTCGCATTCTTCACATACTTGTTGAACGGATCCTGGGTTTTTTCTAGTTTGCATCACGTAGTAATGTGGTACCACACTGAAACATTCAATTAAACATGGTCTTGATAAATATTTTAGAGGATAACGCATCTTAGGTCTAGGTTAGGTCTAAGATATGCCCTCATCAGGCTCACAGTTTAGCGTTTTTCACATACTTGTTGAACAGATCCTGGGTTTTTTCTGGTTTGGATCACATAGTAATGTGGTACCACACTGAAACAGTCGATTAAACCTGGTTTCGATCAATATTTTAGAGGATAACGCATGTTAGGTCTAGGTTTGCCGTGGGAATTTCACTCATCAGACTCATACTTTCGCATTTTTCACATACTTGTTGAACGGATCCTGTGTTTTTTCTGGTTTGGATCACGTAGTAATGTGGTACCACACTGAAACGGTCAATTAAACCTGGTTTCGATCAATATTTTAGTGGATAACGCAAGTTAGGTCTGGGATAGGTCTGGGATTTGCCCTCATCAGACTCATACTTTCGCATTCTTCACATACTTGATGGCTAGATCCTGGAATTTTTCTGGTTTGGATCTCGTAGTAATGTGGTACCACACTGAAACAGTCGATTAAACCAGGTTTCGATCAATATTTTTGAGGATAACGCATGTTAGGTCTAGGTTAGGCCTGGGATTTGACCTCATCAGACTCATACTTTCGCATTCTTCACATACTTGTTGAACGGAACCTGGGTTTTTTCTGGTTTGGATCACGTAGTAATGTGGGACCACACTGAAACAGTCAATTAAACCTGGTTTCGATCAATATTTTAGAGAATAATTCATGTTAGGTCTAGGTTAGGCCTGGGATTTGCTCTCATCAGGCTCATTCTTTCGCATATTTCTCATACTTGATGGCTAGCTCCTGGGCTTTTTCTGGATTGCATCACGTAGTAATGAAGTACAACACTGAAACAGTCAATTAAACCTGGTTTCCATCAATATCTTAGAGGACAACGCAAGTTCGGTCTGGGATATGTCTGGGATTTGCCCTCATCAGGCTCATACTTTCGCGTTTTTCACACACTTGTTGAACAGATCCTGGGTTTTTTCTGGTTTGGATCACGTAGTAGTGTTGTACCTCGCTGAAACAGTCCATTAAACCTGGGTTGGATCAATATTTCAGAGGATAACGCATGTTAGGTCTAGGTTAGGTCTGGGATTTTCACTCATCAGACTCATACTGTCGCATTCTTCACATACTTGTTGAACGGATCCTGGGTTTTTTCTGGTTTGGATCACGTAGTAATGTGGTACCACACTGAAACAGTCGATTAAACCTGGTTTCGATCAATATTTTAGAGAATAACGCAAGTTAGGTCTGGGAGAGGTTTGGGATTTGATCTCTTCAGACTCATACTTTCGCACACTTCACATACTCCTTGAACAGATCCTGGGTTATTTTCTGGTTTGGATCACATAGTAATGTGGTACCACACTGAAACAGTCGATTAAACCAGGTTTCGATCAATATTTTAGAGGATAACGCATGTTAGGTCTAGGTTAGGACTGGGATTTTCACCCATCAGACTCATACTTTCGCATTCTTCACATACTTGTTGAACGGATCCTGGGTTTTTTCTGGTTTGGATCACGTAGTAATGAGGTACCACACTGAAACAGTCGATTAAACCTGGTCTGGATAAATATTTTAGAGGTTAACGCATCGTAGGTCTGGGTTAGGTCTAAGATTTGCCCTCATCGGGCTCACAGTGTAGCGTTTTTCATATACGCGTTGAACAGATCCTGGGTTTTTTCTGGTTTGGATCACGAAGTAGTGTGGTACCACACTGAAACAGTCCATTAAACCTGGTTTCGCTCAATATTTTAGAGGATAACGCATGTTAGGTCTAGGTTACGTCTGGGATTTGCTCTCATCAGGCTCATTCTTTCGCATATTTCTCATACTTGATGGCTAGATCCTGGGCTTTTTCTGGATTGCATCACGTAGTAATGTAGTACCACACTGAAACGGTCAATGAAACCTGGTTTCCATCAATATTTTAGAGGACAACGCAAGTTAGGTCTAGGTAAGGCCTGAGATTTTCACTGATCAGACTCATACTTTCGCATTCTACACATACTTGTTGAACGGATCCTGGGTTTTTTCTAGTTTGGATCACGTAGTAATGTGGTACCACAGTGACACATTCAATTAAACCTGGTCTTGATAAATATTTTAGAGGATAACGCAAGTTAGGTCTGGGATAGGTCTAGGATTTGCCCTCATCACGCTCTTACTTTCGCATATTTCTCATACTTCATGGCTAGATCCTGGGCTAATTTTGGATTGAATCACGTAGTAAAGTGGTACCACACTGAAACATTCAATGAAACCTGGTCTGGATATGTATTTTAGAGGTTAACGCATCTTAGGTCTGGGTTAGGTCTAAGATATGCCCTCATCAGGCTCACAGTTTAGCGTTTTTCACATACTTGTTGAACAGATCCTGGGTTTTTTCTGGTTTGGATCACATAGTAATGTGGTACCACACTGAAACAGTCGATTAAACCAGGTTTCGATCAATATTTTTGAGGATAACGCATGTTAGGTCTAGGTTAGGCCTGGGATTTTCACTCATCAGACTCATACTTTCGCATTCTTCACATACTTGTTGAACGGATCCTGGGTTTTTTCTGGTTTGGATCACGTAGTAGTGTGGTACCACGCTGAAACAGTCCATTAAACCTGGTTTGGATCAATATTTTAGAGGATAACGCATGTTAGGTCTAGGTTAGGTCTGGGATTTTCACTGATCAGACTCATACTATCGCATTCTTCACATACTTGTTGGACGGATCCTGGGTTTTTTCTGGTTTGGATCACGTAGTAATGTGGTACCATACTGAAACAGTCGATTAAACCTGGTTTCGATCAATATTTTAGAGGATAACGCAAGTTAGGTCTGGGAGAGGTCTGGGATTTGACCTCATCAGACTCATAGTTTCGCACACTTCACATACTCCTTGAACAGATCCTGGGTTATTTTCTGGTTTGGATCACATAGTAATGTGGTACCACACTGAAACAGTCGATTAAACCAGGTTTCGATCAATATTTTAGAGGATAACGCATGTTAGGTCTAGGTTAGGCCTGGGATTTTCACCCATCAGACTCATACTTTCGCATTCTTCACATACTTGTTGAACGGATCCTGGGTTTTTTCTGGTTTTGATCACGTAGTAATGAGGTACCACAATGAAACATTCAATGAAACCTGGTCTGGATAAATATTTTAGAGGATATCGCATCTTAGGTCTGGGTTAGGTGTAAGATTTGCCCTCGTCAGGCTCACAGTTTAGCGTTTTTCACATACTTGTTGAACAGATCCTGGGATTTTTCTGGTTTGGATCACGAAGTAGTGTGGTACCACACTGAAACAGTCCATTAAACCTGGTTTCGCTCAATATTTTAGAGGATAACGCATGTTAGCTCAATGTTAGGTCTGGGATTTGCTCTCACCAGGCTCATTCTTACGCATATTTCTCATACTTGATGGCTACATCCTGGGCGTTTTCTGGATTGCATCACGTAGTAATGTAGTACCACACTGAAACAGTCGATTAAACCTGGTTTCGATCAATATTTTAGAGGATAACGCATGTTAGGTCTAGGTTACGTCTGGGATTTGCTCTCATCAGGCTCATTCTTTCGCATATTTCTCATACTTGATGGCTAGATCCTGGGCTTTTTCTGGATTGCATCACGTAGTAATGTAGTACCACACTGAAACAGTCAATGAAACCTGGTTTCCATCAATATTTTAGAGGACAACGCAAGTTAGGTCTAGGTAAGGCCTGAGATTTTCACTGATCAGACTCATACTTTCGCATTCTACACATACTTGTTGAACGGATCCTGCGTTTTTTCTAGTTTGGATCACGTAGTAATGTGGTACCACACTGAAACATTCAATTAAACCTGGTCTTGATAAATATTTTAGAGGATAACGCAAGTTAGGTCTGGGATAGGTCTAGGATTTGCCCTCATCACGCTCTTACTTTCGCATATTTCTCATACTTCATGGCTAGATCCTGGGCTAATTTTGGATTGAATCACGTAGTAAAGTGGTACCACACTGAAACATTCAATGAAACCTGGTCTGGATAAATATTTTAGAGGTTAACGCATCTTAGGTCTGGGTTAGGTCTAAGATATGCCCTCATCAGGCTCACAGTTTAGCGTTTTTCACATACTTGTTGAACAGATCCTGGGTTTTTTCTGGTTTGGATCACATAGTAATGTGGTACCACACTGAAACAGTCGATTAAACCAGGTTTCGATCAATATTTTTGAGGATAACGCATGTTAGGTCTAGGTTAGGCCTGGGATTTTCACTCATCAGACTCATACTTTCGCATTCTTCACATACTTGTTGAACGGATCCTGGGTTTTTTCTGGTTTGGATCACGTAGTAGTGTGGTACCACGCTGAAACAGTCCATTAAACCTGGTTTGGATCAATATTTTAGAGGATAACGCATGTTAGATCTAGGTTAGGTCTGGGATTTTCACTCATCAGACTCATACTATCGCATTCTTCACATACTTGTTGGACGGACCCTGGGTTTTTTCTGGTTTGGATCACGTAGTAATGTGGTACCATACTGAAACAGTCGATTAAACCTGGTTTCGATCAATATTTTAGAGGATAACGCAAGTTAGGTCTGGGAGAGGTCTGGGATTTGACCTCATCAGACTCATAGTTTCGCACACTTCACATACTCCTTGAACAGATCCTGGGTTATTTTCTGGTTTGGATCACATAGTAATGTGGTACCACACTGAAACAGTCGATTAAACCAGGTTTCGATCAATATTTTAGAGGATAACGCATGTTAGGTCTAGGTTAGGCCTGGGATTTTCACCCATCAGACTCATACTTTCGCATTCTTCACATACTTGTTGAACGGATCCTGGGTTTTTTCTGGTTTTGATCACGTAGTAATGAGGTACCACAATGAAACATTCAATGAAACCTGGTCTGGATAAATATTTTAGAGGATATCGCATCTTAGGTCTGGGTTAGGTGTAAGATTTGCCCTCGTCAGGCTCACAGTTTAGCGTTTTTCACATACTTGTTGAACAGATCCTGGGATTTTTCTGGTTTGGATCACGAAGTAGTGTGGTACCACACTGAAACAGTCCATTAAACCTGGTTTCGCTCAATATTTTAGAGGATAACGCATGTTAGCTCTATGTTAGGTCTGGGATTTGCTCTCATCAGGCTCATTCTTTCGCATATTTCTCATACTTGATGGCTACATCCTGGGCGTTTTCTGGATTGCATCACGTAGTAATGAAGTACCACACTGAAACAGTCAATGAAACTTGGTTTCCATCAGTATTTTAGAGGACAACGCAAGTTTGGTCTAGGTAAGGCCTGAGATTTTCACTGATCAGACTCATACTTTCGCATTCTTCACATACTTGTTGAACGGATCCTGGGTTTTTTCTGGTTTTGATCACGTAGTAATGAGGTACCACAATGAAACATTCAATTAAACCTGGTCTTGATAAAAATTTTACAGAATAACGCATGTTAGGTCTGGGTTAGGTCTAGGATTTGCCCTCATCAGGCTCATGCTTTCGCATATTTCTCATACTTCATGGCTAGATCCTGGGCTATTTCTGGATTGGATCACGTAGTAATGTGGTACCACACTGAAACAGTCGTTTAAACCTGGTTTCGATCAATATTTTAGAGGATAACGCAAGTTAGGTCTGGGAGAGGTCTGGGATTTGACCTCATCAGACTCATAGTTTCGCACACTTCACATACTCCTTGAACAGATCCTGGGTTATTTTCTGGTTTGGATCACATAGTAATGTGGTACCACACTGAAACAGTCGATTAAACCAGGTTTCGATCAATATTTTAGAGGATAACGCATGTTAGGTCTAGGTTAGGCCTGGGATTTTCACCCATCAGACTCATACTTTCGCGTTCTTCATATACTTGTTGAACGGATCCTGGGTTTTTTCTGGTTTTGATCACGTAGTAATGAGGTACCACAATGAAACATTCAATTAAACCAGGTTTCGATCAATATTTTAGAGGACAACGCAAGTTAGGTCTAGGTAAGGCCTGAGATTTTCACTGATCAGACTCATACTTTCGCATTCTTCACATACTTGTTGAACGGATCCTGGGTTTTTTCTAGTTTGCATCACGTAGTAATGTGGTACCACACTGAAACATTCAATTAAACATGGTCTTGATAAATATTTTAGAGGATAACGCATCTTAGGTCTAGGTTAGGTCTAAGATATGCCCTCATCAGGCTCACAGTTTAGCGTTTTTCACATACTTGTTGAACAGATCCTGGGTTTTTTCTGGTTTGGATCACATAGTAATGTGGTACCACACTGAAACAGTCGATTAAACCTGGTTTCGATCAATATTTTAGAGGATAACGCATGTTAGGTCTAGGTTTGCCGTGGGAATTTCACTCATCAGACTCATACTTTCGCATTTTTCACATACTTGTTGAACGGATCCTGTGTTTTTTCTGGTTTGGATCACGTAGTAATGTGGTACCACACTGAAACGGTCAATTAAACCTGGTTTCGATCAATATTTTAGTGGATAACGCAAGTTAGGTCTGGGATAGGTCTGGGATTTGCCCTCATCAGACTCATACTTTCGCATTCTTCACATACTTGATGGCTAGATCCTGGAATTTTTCTGGTTTGGATCTCGTAGTAATGTGGTACCACACTGAAACAGTCGATTAAACCAGGTTTCGATCAATATTTTTGAGGATTACGCATGTTAGGTCTAGGTTAGGCCTGGGATTTGACCTCATCAGACTCATACTTTCGCATTCTTCACATACTTGTTGAACGGAACCTGGGTTTTTTCTGGTTTGGATCACGTAGTAATGTGGGACCACACTGAAACAGTCAATTAAACCTGGTTTCGATCAATATTTTAGAGAATAATTCATGTTAGGTCTAGGTTAGGCCTGGGATTTGCTCTCATCAGGCTCATTCTTTCCCATATTTCTCATACTTGATGGCTAGCTCCTGGGCTTTTTCTGGATTGCATCACGTAGTAATGAAGTACAACACTGAAACAGTCAATTAAACCTGGTTTCCATCAATATCTTAGAGGACAACGCAAGTTCGGTCTGGGATATGTCTGGGATTTGCCCTCATCAGGCTCATACTTTCGCGTTTTTCACACACTTGTTGAACAGATCCTGGGTTTTTTCTGGTTTGGATCACGTAGTAGTGTTGTACCTCGCTGAAACAGTCCATTAAACCTGGGTTGGATCAATATTTCAGAGGATAACGCATGTTAGGTCTAGGTTAGGTCTGGGATTTTCACTCATCAGACTCATACTGTCGCATTCTTCACATACTTGTTGAACGGATCCTGGGTTTTTTCTGGTTTGGATCACGTAGTAATGTGGTACCACACTGAAACAGTCGATTAAACCTGGTTTCGATCAATATTTTAGAGAATAACGCAAGTTAGGTCTGGGAGAGGTTTGGGATTTGATCTCTTCAGACTCATACTTTCGCACACTTCACATACTCCTTGAACAGATCCTGGGTTATTTTCTGGTTTGGATCACATAGTAATGTGGTACCACACTGAAACAGTCGATTAAACCAGGTTTCGATCAATATTTTAGAGGATAACGCATGTTAGGTCTAGGTTAGGACTGGGATTTTCACCCATCAGACTCATACTTTCGCATTCTTCACATACTTGTTGAACGGATCCTGGGTTTTTTCTGGTTTGGATCACGTAGTAATGAGGTACCACACTGAAACAGTCGATTAAACCTGGTCTGGATAAATATTTTAGAGGTTAACGCATCGTAGGTCTGGGTTAGGTCTAAGATTTGCCCTCATCGGGCTCACAGTGTAGCGTTTTTCACATACGCGTTGAACAGATCCTGGGTTTTTTCTGGTTTGGATCACGAAGTAGTGTGGTACCACACTGAAACAGTCCATTAAACCTGGTTTCGCTCAATATTTTAGAGGATAACGCATGTTAGGTCTAGGTTACGTCTGGGATTTGCTCTCATCAGGCTCATTCTTTCGCATATTTCTCATACTTGATGGCTAGATCCTGGGCTTTTTCTGGATTGCATCACGTAGTAATGTAGTACCACACTGAAACGGTCAATGAAACCTGGTTTGCATCAATATTTTAGAGGACAACGCAAGTTAGGTCTAGGTAAGGCCTGAGATTTTCACTGATCAGACTCATACTTTCGCATTCTACACATACTTGTTGAACGGATCCTGGGTTTTTTCTAGTTTGGATCACGTAGTAATGTGGTACCACAGTGACACATTCAATTAAACCTGGTCTTGATAAATATTTTAGAGGATAACGCAAGTTAGGTCTGGGATAGGTCTAGGATTTGCCCTCATCACGCTCTTACTTTCGCATATTTCTCATACTTCATGGCTAGATCCTGGGCTAATTTTGGATTGAATCACGTAGTAAAGTGGTACCACACTGAAACATTCAATGAAACCTGGTCTGGATATGTATTTTAGAGGTTAACGCATCTTAGGTCTGGGTTAGGTCTAAGATATGCCCTCATCAGGCTCACAGTTTAGCGTTTTTCACATACTTGTTGAACAGATCCTGGGTTTTTTCTGGTTTGGATCACATAGTAATGTGGTACCACACTGAAACAGTCGATTAAACCAGGTTTCGATCAATATTTTTGAGGATAACGCATGTTAGGTCTAGGTTAGGCCTGGGATTTTCACTCATCAGACTCATACTTTCGCATTCTTCACATACTTGTTGAACGGATCCTGGGTTTTTTCTGGTTTGGATCACGTAGTAGTGTGGTACCACGCTGAAACAGTCCATTAAACCTGGTTTGGATCAATATTTTAGAGGATAACGCATGTTAGGTCTAGGTTAGGTCTGGGATTTTCACTGATCAGACTCATACTATCGCATTCTTCACATACTTGTTGGACGGATCCTGGGTTTTTTCTGGTTTGGATCACGTAGTAATGTGGTACCATACTGAAACAGTCGATTAAACCTGGTTTCGATCAATATTTTAGAGGATAACGCAAGTTAGGTCTGGGAGAGGTCTGGGATTTGACCTCATCAGACTCATAGTTTCGCACACTTCACATACTCCTTGAACAGATCCTGGGTTATTTTCTGGTTTGGATCACATAGTAATGTGGTACCACACTGAAACAGTCGATTAAACCAGGTTTCGATCAATATTTTAGAGGATAACGCATGTTAGGTCTAGGTTAGGCCTGGGATTTTCACCCATCAGACTCATACTTTCGCATTCTTCACATACTTGTTGAACGGATCCTGGGTTTTTTCTGGTTTTGATCACGTAGTAATGAGGTACCACAATGAAACATTCAATGAAACCTGGTCTGGATAAATATTTTAGAGGATATCGCATCTTAGGTCTGGGTTAGGTGTAAGATTTGCCCTCGTCAGGCTCACAGTTTAGCGTTTTTCACATACTTGTTGAACAGATCCTGGGATTTTTCTGGTTTGGATCACGAAGTAGTGTGGTACCACACTGAAACAGTCCATTAAACCTGGTTTCGCTCAATATTTTAGAGGATAACGCATGTTAGCTCAATGTTAGGTCTGGGATTTGCTCTCACCAGGCTCATTCTTACGCATATTTCTCATACTTGATGGCTACATCCTGGGCGTTTTCTGGATTGCATCACGTAGTAATGTAGTACCACACTGAAACAGTCAATGAAACTTGGTTTCCATCAGTATTTTAGAGGACAACGCAAGTTAGGTCTAGGTAAGGCCTGAGATTTTCACTGATCAGACCCATACTTTCGCATTCTTCACATACTTGTTGAACGGATCCTGGGTTTTTTCTGGTTTTGATCACGTAGTAATGAGGTACCACAATGAAACATTCAATTAAACCTGGTCTTGATAAAAATTTTACAGAATAACGCATGTTAGGTCTGGGTTAGTTCTAGGATTTGCCCTCATCAGGCTCATGCTTTCGCATATTTCTCATACTTCATGGCTAGATCCTGGGCTATTTCTGGATTGGATCACGTAGTAATGTGGTACCACACTGAAACAGTCAATTAAACCTGGTTTTGATCAATATTTTAGAGAATAATTCATGTTAGGTCTAGGTTAGGTCTGGGATTTGCTCTCATCAGGCTCATTCTTTCGTATATTTCTCATACTTGATGGCTAGATCCTGGGCTTTTTCTGCTTTGGATCACGTAGTAATGAAGTACAACACTGAAACAGGCAATTAAACCTGGTTTCCATCAATATTTTAGAGGACAACGCATGTTATGTCTGGGATAGGTCTGGGATTTGACCTCATCAGACTCATACTTTCGCATTCTTCACATACTTGTTGCACGGATCCTGGGTTTTTTCTGGTTTGGATCACGTAGTAATGTGGGACCACACTGAAACCGTCGATTAAACCAGGTATCGATCAATATTTTAGAGGATAACGCATGTTAGGTCTAGGTTAGGCCTGGGATTTTCACCCATCAGACTCATACTTTCGCATTCTTCACATACTTGTTGAACGGATCCTGGGTTTTTTCTGGTTTGGATAACGTAGTAATGTGGTACCACACTGAAACAGTCGATTAAACCTGGTTTCGAACAATATTTTAGAGGATAACGCAAGTTAGGTCTGGGATAGGTCTGGGATTTGACCTCATGAGACTCATACTTTCGCACACTTCACATACTCCTTGAACAGATCCTGGGTTATTTTCTGGTTTGGATCACATAGTAATGTGGTACCACACTGAAACAGCCGATTAAACCAGGTTTCGATCAATATTTTAGAGGATAACGCATGTTAGGTCTAGGTTAGGCCTGGGATTTTCACTCATCAGACTCATACTATTGGATTCTTCACATACTTGTTGAACGGATCCTGGGTATTTTCTAGTTTGGATCACGTAGTAACGTGGTACCACACTGAAACATTCAATTAAACCTGGTCTGGATAAATATTTTAGAGGTTAACGCATCTTAGGTCTGGGTTAGGTCTAAGATTTGCCCTCATCAGGCACACAGTTTAGCGTTTTTCACATACTTGTTGAACAGATCCTGGGTTTTTTCTGGTTTGGATCACGAAGTAGTGTGGTACCACACTGAAACATTCAATTAAACCTGGTCTTGATAAATATTTTAGAGGATAACGCAAGTTAGGTCTGGGATAGGTCTAGGATTTGCCCTCATCAGGCTCTTACTTTCGCATATTTCTCATACTTCATGGCTAGATCCTGGGCTATTTCTGGATTGGATCACGTAGTACAGTGGTACCACACTGAAACATTCAATGAAACCTGGTCTGGATAAATATTTTAGAGGTTAACGCATCTTAGGTCTGGGTTAGCACTAAGATATGCCCTCATCAGGCTCACAGTTTAGCGTTTTTCACATACTTGTTGAACAGATACTGGGTTTTTTCTGGTTTGGATCACGAAGTAGTGTGGTACCACACTGAAACAGTCCATTAAACCTGGTTTCGCTCAATATTTTAGAGGATAACGCATGTTAGGTCTAGGTTAGGTCTGGGATTTGCTCTCATCAGGCTCATTCATTCGCATATTTCTCATACTAGATGGCTAGATCCTGGGCTTTTTCTGGATTGCATCACGTAGTAATGTAGTACCACACTGAAACAGTCGATTAAACCAGGTTTCGGTCAATATTTTTGAGGATAACGCATGTTAGGTCTAGGTTAGGCCTGGGATTTTCACTCATCAAAGTCATACTTTCGCATTCTTCACATACTTGTTGAACGGATCCTGGGTTTTTTCTGGTTTGGATCACGTAGTAATGTGGTACCACACTGAAACAGTCGATTAAACCTGGTTTCGAACAATATTTTAGAGGATAACGCAAGTTAGGTCTGGGATAGGTCTGGGATTTGACCTCATGAGACTCATACTTTCGCACACTTCACATACTCCTTGAACAGATCCTGGGTTATTTTCTGGTTTGGATCACATAGTAATGTGGTACCACACTGAAACAGTCGATTAAACCAGGTTTCGATCAATATTTTAGAGGATAACGCATGTTAGGTCTAGGTTAGGCCTGGGATTATCACTCATCAGACTCATACTATCGCATTCTTCACATACTTGTTGAACGGATCCTGGGTTTTTTCTGGTTTGGATCACGTAGTAATGGTGTACCACACTGAAACAGTCGATTAAACCTGGTTTCGATCAATATTTTAGAGGATAACGCAAGTTAGGTCTAGGTTAGACCTGGGATTTTCACTCATCAGACTCATACTTTCGCATTCTTCACATACTTGATGGCTAGATCCTGGAATTTTTCTGGTTTGGATCACGTAGTAATGTGGTACCACACTGAAACAGTCGATTAAACCAGGTTTCGATCAATATTTTTGAGGATAACGCATGTTAGGTCTAGGTTAGGCCTGGGATTTGACCTCATCAGACTCATACTTTCGCATTCTTCACATACTTGTTGAACGGAACCTGGGTTTTTTCTGGTTTGGATCACGTAGTAATGTGGGACCACACTGAAACAGTCAATTAAACCTGGTTTCGATCAATATTTTAGAGAATAATTCATGTTAGGTCTAGGTTAGGCCTGGGATTTGCTCTCATCAGGCTCATTCTTTCGCATATTTCTCATACTTGATGGCTAGCTCCTGGGCTTTTTCTGGATTGCATCACGTAGTAATGTGGTACCACACTGAAACAGTCGATTAAACCTGGTTTCGAACAATATTTTAGAGGATAACGCAAGTTAGGTCTGGGATAGGTCTGGGATTTGACCTCATCAGACTCATAGTTTCGCACACTTCACATACTCCTTGAACAGATACTGGGTTATTTTCTGGTTTGGATCACATAGTAATGTGGTACCACACTGAAACAGTCGATTAAACCAGGTTTCGATCAATATTTTAGAGGATAACGCATGTTAGGTCCAGGTTAGGCCTGGGATTTTCACCCATCAGACTCATACTTTCGCATTCTTCACATACTTGTTGAACGGATCCTGGGTCTTTTCTGGTTTTGATCACGTAGTAATGAGGTACCACAATGAAACATTCAATGAAACCTGGTCTGGATAAATATTTTAGAGGATATCGCATCTTGGGTCTGGGTTAGGTGTAAGATTTGCCCTCGTCAGGCTCACAGTTTAGCGTTTTTCACATACTTGTTGAACAGATCCTGGGATTTTTCTGGTTTGGATCACGAAGTAGTGTGGTACCACACTGAAACAGTCCATTAAACCTGGTTTCGCTCAATATTTTAGAGGATAACGCATGTTAGCTCTATGTTAGGTCTGGGATTTGCTCTCATCAGGCTCATTCTTTCGCATATTTCTCATACTTGATGGCTACATCCTGGGCGTTTTCTGGATTGCATCACGTAGTAATGTAGTACCACACTGAAACAGTCAATGAAACTTGGTTTCCATCAGTATTTTAGAGGACAACGCAAGTTAGGTCTAGGTAAGGCCTGAGATTTTCACTGATCAGACTCATACTTTCGCATTCTTCACATACTTGTTGAACGGATCCTGGGTTTTTTCTGGTTTTGATCACGTAGTAATGAGGTACCACAATGAAACATTCAATTAAACCTGGTCTTGATAAAAATTTTACAGAATAACGCATGTTAGGTCTGGGTTAGGTCTAGGATTTGCCCTCATCAGGCTCATGCTTTCGCATATTTCTCATACTTCATGGCTAGATCCTGGGCTATTTCTGGATTGGATCACGTAGTAATGTGGTACCACACTGAGACAGTCAATTAAACCTGGTTTTGATCAATATTTTAGAGAATAATTCATGTTAGGTCTAGGTTAGGTCTGGGATTTGCTCTCATCAGGCTCATACTATCGCATATTTCTCATACTTCATGGCTAGATCCTGGGCTGTTTCTGGATTGTATCACGTAGTAATGTGGTACCACGCTGAAACAGTCGATTAAACCTGGTTTCGATCAATATTTTAGAGGATAACGCAAGTTATGTCTGGGATAGGTCTGGGATTTGACCTCATCAGACTCATACTTTCGCACACTTCACATACTCCTTGAACAGATCCTGGGTTATTTTCTGGTTTGGATCACATAGTAATGTGGTACCACACTGAAACCGTCGATTAAACCAGGTATCGATCAATATTTTAGAGGATAACGCATGTTAGGTCTAGGTTAGGCCTGGGATTTTCACCCATCAGACTCATACTTTCGCATTCTTCACATACTTGTTGAACGGATCCTGGGTTTTTTCTGGTTTGGATCAGGTAGTAATGTGGGACCACACTGAAACAGTCAAGTAAACCTGTTTTCGATCAATATTTTAGAGAATAATTCATGTTAGGTCTAGGATAGGTCTGGGCTAAGCTCTCATCAGGCTCATTCTTTCGCATATTTCTCATACATGTTGAACAGATCCTGGGTTTTTTCGGGTTTGGATCACGTAGTAATGAAGTAGAACACTGAAACAGTCAATTAAACCTGGTTTCCATCAATATCTTAGAGGACAACGCAAGTTAGGTCTGGGATAGGTCTGGGATTTGCCCTCATCAGGCTCATACTTTCGCATATTTCTCATACTTCATGGCTAGATCCTGGGCTATTTCTGGATTGGATCACGTAGTAAAGTGGTACCACACTGAAACATTCAATGAATCCTGGTCTGGATAAATATTTTAGAGGATAACGCATCTCAGGTCTGGGTTAGGTCTAAGATTTGCCCTCATCAGGATCACAGTTTAGCGTTTTTCACATACTTGTTGAACAGATCCTGGGATTTTTCTGGGTTGGATCACGAAGTAGTGTGGTACCACACTGAAACAGTCCATTAAACCTGGTTTCGCTCAATATTTTAGAGGATAACGCATGTTAGCTCTAGGTTAGGTCTGGGATTTGCTCTCATCAGGCTCATTCTTTCGCATATTTCTCATACTTGATGGCTAGATCCTGGGCGTTTTCTGGATTGCATCACGTAGTAATGTAGTACCACACTGAAACAGTCAATGAAACCAGGTTTCCATCAATATCTTAGAGGACAACGCAAGTTAGGTCTAGGTAAGGCCTGAGATTTTCACTGCACAGACTCATACTTTCGCATTCTTCACATACTTGTTGAACGGATCCTGGGTTTTTTCTGGTTTTGATCACGTAGTAATGAGGTAGCACAATGAAACATTCAATTAAACCTGGTCTTGATAAAAATTTTACAGAATAACGCATGTTAGGTCTGGGTTAGGTCTAGGATTTGCCCTCATCAGGCTCATACTTTCGCATATTTCTCATACTTCATGGCTAGATCCTGGGCTTTTTCTGGATTGTATCACGTAGTAATGTGGTACCACGTTGAAACAGTCGATTAAACCTGGTTTCGATCAATATTTTAGAGGATAACGCAAGTTAAGTCTGGGATAGGTCTGGGATTTGACCTCATCAGACTCATACTTTCGCATTCTTCACATACTTGTTGAACGGATCCTGGGTTTTTTCTGGTTTTGATCACGTAGTAATGAGGTAGCACAATGAAACATTCAATTAAACCTGGTCTTGATAAAAATTTTACAGAATAACGCATGTTAGGTCTGGGTTAGGTCTAGGATTTGCCCTCATCAGGCTCATACTTTCGCATATTTCTCATACTTCATGGCTAGATCCTGGGCTTTTTCTGGATTGTATCACGTAGTAATGTGGTACCACGTTGAAACAGTCGATTAAACCTGGTTTCGATCAATATTTTAGATGATAACGCAAGTTAGGTCTGGGATAGGTCTAGGATTTGCCCTCATCACGCTCTTACTTTCGCATATTTCTCATACTTCATGGCTAGATCCTGGGCTAATTTTGGATTGAATCACGTAGTAAAGTGGTACCACACTGAAACATTCAATGAAACCTGGTCTGGATAAATATTTTAGAGGTTAACGCATCTTAGGTCTGGGTTAGGTCTAAGATATGCCCTCATCAGACTCATACTATCGCATTCTTCACATACTTGTTGGACGGATCCTGGGTTTTTTCTGGTTTGGATCACGTAGTAATGTGGTACCATACTGAAACAGTCGATTAAACCTGGTTTCGATCAATATTTTAGAGGATAACGCAAGTTAGGTCTGGGAGAGGTCTGGGATTTGACCTCATCAGACTCATAGTTTCGCACACTTCACATACTCCTTGAACAGATCCTGGGTTATTTTCTGGTTTGGATCACATAGTAATGTGGTACCACACTGAAACAGTCGATTAAACCAGGTTTCGATCAATATTTTAGAGGATAACGCATGTTAGGTCTAGGTTAGGCCTGGGATTTTCACCCATCAGACTCATACTTTCGCATTCTTCACATACTTGTTGAACGGATCCTGGGTTTTTTCTGGTTTTGATCACGTAGTAATGAGGTACCACAATGAAACATTCAATGAAACCTGGTCTGGATAAATATTTTAGAGGATATCGCATCTTAGGTCTGGGTTAGGTGTAAGATTTGCCCTCGTCAGGCTCACAGTTTAGCGTTTTTCACATACTTGTTGAACAGATCCTGGGATTTTTCTGGTTTGGATCACGAAGTAGTGTGGTACCACACTGAAACAGTCCATTAAACCTGGTTTCGCTCAATATTTTAGAGGATAACGCATGTTAGCTCTATGTTAGGTCTGGGATTTGCTCTCATCAGGCTCATTCTTTCGCATATTTCTCATACTTGATGGCTACATCCTGGGCGTTTTCTGGATTGCATCACGTAGTAATGTAGTACCACACTGAAACAGTCAATGAAACTTGGTTTCTATCAGTATTTTAGAGGACAACGCAAGTTAGGTCTAGGTAAGGCCTGAGATTTTCACTGATCAGACTCATACTTTCGCATTCTTCACATACTTGTTGAACGGATCCTGGGTTTTTTCTGGTTTTGATCACGTAGTAATGAGGTACCACAATGAAACATTCAATTAAACCTGGTCTTGATAATAATTTTACAGAATAACGCATGTTAGGTCTGGGTTAGGTCTAGGATTTGCCCTCATCAGGCTCATGCTTTCGCATATTTCTCATACTTCATGGCTAGATCCTGGGCTATTTCTGGATTGGATCACGTAGTAATGTGGTACCACACTGAAACAGTCAATTAAACCTGGTTTTGATCAATATTTTAGAGAATAATTCATGTTAGGTCTAGGTTAGGTCTGGGATTTGCTCTCATCAGGCTCATTCTTTCGTATATTTCCCATACTTGATGGCTAGATCCTGGGCTTTTTCTGGATTGCATCACGTAGTAATGAAGTACAACACTGAAACAGTCAATTAAACCTGGTTTCCATCAATATCTTAGAGGACAACGCAAGTTAGGTCTGGGATATGTCTGGGATTTGCCCTCATCAGGCTCATACTTTCGCGTTTTTCACACACTTGTTGAACAGATCCTGGGTTTTTTCTGGTTTGGATCACGTAGTAGTGTGGTACCACGCTGAAACAGTCCATTAAACCTGGTTTGGATCAATATTTTAGAGGATAACGCATGTTAGGTCTAGGTTAGGTCTGGGATTTTCACTCATCGGACTCATACTATCGCATTCTTCACATACTTGTTGGACGGATCCTGGGTTTTTTCTGGTTTGAATCACGTAGTAATGTGGTACCATACTGAAACAGTCGATTAAACCTGGTTTCGATCAATATTTTAGAGGATAACGCAAGTTAGGTCTGGGAGAGGTCTGGGATTTGACCTCATCAGACTCATACTTTCGCACACTTCACATACTCCTTGAACAGATCCTGGGTTATTTTCTGGTTTGGATCACATAGTAATGTGGTACCACACTGAAGCAGTCAAGTAAACCTGTTTTCGATCAATATTTTAGAGAATAATTCATGTTAGGTCTAGGATAGGTCTGGGCTAAGCTCTCATCAGGCTCATTCTTTCGCATATTTCTCATACATGTTGAACAGATCCTGGGTTTTTTCGGGTTTGGATCACGTAGTAATGAAGTAGAACACTGAAACAGTCAATTAAACCTGGTTTCCATCAATATCTTAGAGGACAACGCAAGTTAGGTCTGGGATAGGTCTGGGATTTGCCCTCATCAGGCTCATACTTTCGCATATTTCTCATACTTCATGGCTAGATCCTGGGCTATTTCTGGATTGGATCACGTAGTAAAGTGGTACCACACTGAAACATTCAATGAAACCTGGTCTGGATAAATATTTTAGAGGATAACGCATCTCAGGTCTGGGTTAGGTCTAAGATTTGCCCTCATCAAGATCACAGTTTAGCGTTTTTCACATACTTGTTGAACAGATCCTGGGATTTTTCTGGGTTGGATCACGAAGTAGTGTGGTACCACACTGAAACAGTCCATTAAACCTGGTTTCGCTCAATATTTTAGAGGATAACGCATGTTAGCTCTAGGTTAGGTCTGGGATTTGCTCTCATCAGGCTCATTCTTTCGCATATTTCCCATACTTGATGGCTAGATCCTGGGCGTTTTCTGGATTGCATCACGTAGTAATGTAGTACCACACTGAAACAGTCAATGAAACCAGGTTTCCATCAATATTTTAGAGGACAACGCAAGTTAGGTCTAGGTAAGGCCTGAGATTTTCACTGAACAGACTCATACTTTCGCATTCTTCACATACTTGTTGAACGGATCCTGGGTTTTTTCTGGTTTTGATCACGTAGTAATGAGGTAGCACAATGAAACATTCAATTAAACCTGGTCTTGATAAAAATTTTACAGAATAACGCATGTTAGGTCTGGGTTAGGTCTAGGATTTGCCCTCATCAGGCTCATACTTTCGCATATTTCTCATACTTCATGGCTAGATCCTGGGCTTTTTCTGGATTGTATCACGTAGTAATGTGGTACCACGTTGAAACAGTCGATTAAACCTGGTTTCGATCAATATTTTAGAGGATAACGCAAGTTAAGTCTGGGATAGGTCTGGGATTTGACCTCATCAGACTCATACTTTCGCATTCTTCACATACTTGTTGAACGGATCCTGGGTTTTTTCTGGTTTGGATCACGTAGTAATGTGGGACCACACTGAAACAGTGGATTAAACCTGGTTTCGATCAATATTTTAGAGGATGACGCATGTTAGGTCTAGGTTAGGCCTGGGATTTTCCCTCATCAGACTCATACTTTCGCATTCTTCACATACTTGTTGTACGGATCCTGGGTTTTTTCTGGTTTCGATCAAGTAGTAATGTGGGGCCACACTGAAGCAGTCAAGTAAACCTGGTTTCGATCAATATTTTAGAGAATAATTCATGTTAGGTCTAGGTTAGGTCAGGGATTTGCTCTCATCAGGCTCATTCTTTCGCATATTTCTCATACATGTTGAACAGATACTGGGTTTTTTCTGGTTTGGATCACGTAGTAATGTGGTACCATACTGAAACAGTCGATTAAACCTGGTTTCGATCAATATTTTAGAGGATAACGCAAGTTAGGTCTGGGAGAGGTCTGGGATTTGACCTCATCAGACTCATACTTTCGCACACTTCACATACTCCTTGAACAGATCCTGGGTTATTTTCTGGTTTGGATCACATAGTAATGTGGTACCACACTGAAGCAGTCAAGTAAATCTGTTTTCGATCAATATTTTAGAGAATAATTCATGTTAGGTCTAGGATAGGTCTGGGCTAAGCTCTCATCAGGCTCATTCTTTCGCATATTTCTCATACATGTTGAACAGATCCTGGGTTTTTTCGGGTTTGGATCACGTAGTAATGAAGTAGAACACTGAAACAGTCAATTAAACCTGGTTTCCATCAATATCTTAGAGGACAACGCAAGTTAGGTCTGGGATAGGTCTGGGATTTGCCCTCATCAGGCTCATACTTTCGCATATTTCTCATACTTCATGGCTAGATCCTGGGCTATTTCTGGATTGGATCACGTAGTAAAGTGGTACCACACTGAAACATTCAATGAAACCTGGTCTGGATAAATATTTTAGAGGATAACGCATCTCAGGTCTGGGTTAGGTCTAAGATTTGCCCTCATCAAGATCACAGTTTAGCGTTTTTCACATACTTGTTGAACAGATCCTGGGATTTTTCTGGGTTGGATCACGAAGTAGTGTGGTACCACACTGAAACAGTCCATTAAACCTGGTTTCGCTCAATATTTTAGAGGATAACGCATGTTAGCTCTAGGTTAGGTCTGGGATTTGCTCTCATCAGGCTCATTCTTTCGCATATTTCCCATACTTGATGGCTAGATCCTGGGCGTTTTCTGGATTGCATCACGTAGTAATGTAGTACCACACTGAAACAGTCAATGAAACCAGGTTTCCATCAATATTTTAGAGGACAACGCAAGTTAGGTCTAGGTAAGGCCTGAGATTTTCACTGAACAGACTCATACTTTCGCATTCTTCACATACTTGTTGATCGGATCCTGGGTTTTTTCTGGTTTTGATCACGTAGTAATGAGGTAGCACAATGAAACATTCAATTAAACCTGGTCTTGATAAAAATTTTACAGAATAACGCATGTTAGGTCTGGGTTAGGTCTAGGATTTGCCCTCATCAGGCTCATACTTTCGCATATTTCTCATACTTCATGGCTAGATCCTGGGCTTTTTCTGGATTGTATCACGTAGTAATGTGGTACCACGTTGAAACAGTCGATTAAACCTGGTTTCGATCAATATTTTAGAGGATAACGCAAGTTAAGTCTGGGATAGGTCTGGGATTTGACCTCATCAGACTCATACTTTCGCATTCTTCACATACTTGTTGAACGGATCCTGGGTTTTTTCTGGTTTGGATCACGTAGTAATGTGGGACCACACTGAAACAGTGGATTAAACCTGGTTTCGATCAATATTTTAGAGGATGACGCATGTTAGGTCTAGGTTAGGCCTGGGATTTTCCCTCATCAGACTCATACTTTCGCATTCTTCACATACTTGTTGTACGGATCCTGGGTTTTTTCTGGTTTCGATCAAGTAGTAATGTGGGGCCACACTGAAGCAGTCAAGTAAACCTGGTTTCGATCAATATTTTAGAGAATAATTCATGTTAGGTCTAGGTTAGGTCAGGGATTTGCTCTCATCAGGCTCATTCTTTCGCATATTTCTCATACATGTTGAACAGATACTGGGTTTTTTCTGGTTTGGATCACGTAGTAATGTGGGACCACACTGAAACAATCAATTAAACCTGATCTTGATAAATATTTTAGAGGATAACGCATGTTAGGTCTGGGTTAGGTCTAGGATTTGCTCTCATCAGGCTCATACTTTCGCATATTTCTCATACTTCATGGCTAGATCCTGGTCTATTTCTGGATTGGATCACGTAGTAAAGTGGTACCACCCTGAAACAGTCAATTAAACCTGATCTTGATAAATATTTTAGAGGATAACGCAAGTTAGGTCTGGGATAGGTCTAGGATTTGCCCTCATCAGGCTCTTACTTTCGCATATTTCTCATACTTCATGGCTAGATCCTGGTCTATTTCTGGATTGGATCACGTAGTAAAGTGGTACCACACTGAAACATTCAATTAAACCTGGTCTTGATAATGATTTTAGAGTATAACGCATGTTAGGTTTGGGTTAGGTCTAGGATTTGCCCTCATCAGGCTCATACTATCGCATATTTCTCATACTTCATGGCTAGATCCTGGGCTGTTTCTGGATTGTATCACGTAGTAATGTGGTACCACGCTGAAACAGTCGATTAAACCTGGTTTCGATCAATATTTTAGAGGATAACGCAAGTTATGTCTGGGATAGGTCTGGGATTTGACCGCATCAGACTCATACTTTCGCATTCTTCACATACTTGTTGAACGGATCCTGGGTTTTTTCTGGTTTGGATCACGTAGTAATGTGGGACCACACTGAAGCAGTCAAGCATACCTGGTGTCGATCAATATTTTAGAGAATAATTCATGTTAGGTCTAGGTTAGGCCTGGGATTTGCTCTCATCAGGCTCATTCTTTCGCATATTTCTCATACTTGATGGCTAGCTGCTGGGCTTTTTCTGGATTGCATCACGTAGTAATGAAGTACAACACTGAAACAGTCTATTAAACCTGGTTTCCATCAATATCTTAGAGGACAACGCATGTTAGGTTTGGGTTAGGTCTAGGATTTGCCCTCATCAGGCTCATACTATCGCATATTTCTCATACTTCATGGCTAGATCCTGGGCTGTTTCTGGATTGTATCACGTAGTAATGTGGTACCACGCTGAAACAGTCGATTAAACCTGGTTTCCATCAATATTTTAGAGGACAACGCATGTTAGGTCTAGGTTAGGTCTGGGATTTTCACTCATCGGACTCATACTATCGCATTCTTCACATACTTGTTGGACGGATCCTGGGTTTTTTCTGGTTTGGATCACGTAGTAATGTGGTACCATACTGAAAC
This sequence comes from Colletes latitarsis, assembly GCF_051014445.1. Classification (NCBI taxonomy): domain Eukaryota; kingdom Metazoa; phylum Arthropoda; class Insecta; order Hymenoptera; family Colletidae; genus Colletes; species Colletes latitarsis. The sequence goes on along the minus strand of NW_027488366.1, from coordinate 21,760,815 downwards.
AGTCGATTAAACCTGGTTTCGATCAATATTTTAGAGGATAACGCAAGTTAGGTCTGGGAGAGGTCTGGGATTTGACCTCATCAGACTCATACTTTCGCACACTTCACATACTCCTTGAACAGATCCTGGGTTATTTTCTGGTTTGGATCACATAGTAATGTGGTACCACACTGAAACCGTCGATTAAACCAGGTATCGATCAATATTTTAGAGGATAACGCATGTTAGGTCTAGGTTAGGCCTGGGATTTTCACCCATCAGACTCATACTTTCGCATTCTTCACATACTTGTGGAACGGATCCTGGGTTTTTTCTGGTTTGGATCAGGTAGTAATGTGGGACCACACTGAAACAGTCAAGTAAACCTGTTTTCGATCAATATTTTAGAGAATAATTCATGTTAGGTCTAGGATAGGTCTGGGCTAAGCTCTCATCAGGCTCATTCTTTCGCATATTTCTCATACATGTTGAACAGATCCTGGGTTTTTTCGGGTTTGGATCACGTAGTAATGAAGTAGAACACTGAAACAGTCAATTAAACCTGGTTTCCATCAATATCTTAGAGGACAACGCAAGTTAGGTCTGGGATAGGTCTGGGATTTGCCCTCATCAGGCTCATACTTTCGCATATTTCTCATACTTCATGGCTAGATCCTGGGCTATTTCTGGATTGGATCACGTAGTAAAGTGGTACCACACTGAAACATTCAATGAAACCTGGTCTGGATAAATATTTTAGAGGATAACGCATCTCAGGTCTGGGTTAGGTCTAAGATTTGCCCTCATCAGGATCACAGTTTAGCGTTTTTCACATACTTGTTGAACAGATCCTGGGATTTTTCTGGGTTGGATCACGAAGTAGTGTGGTACCACACTGAAACAGTCCATTAAACCTGGTTTCGCTCAATATTTTAGAGGATAACGCATGTTAGCTCTAGGTTAGGTCTGGGATTTGCTCTCATCAGGCTCATTCTTTCGCATATTTCTCATACTTGATGGCTAGATCCTGGGCGTTTTCTGGATTGCATCACGTAGTAATGTAGTACCACACTGAAACAGTCAATGAAACCAGGTTTCCATCAATATTTTAGAGGACAACGCAAGTTAGGTCTAGGTAAGGCCTGAGATTTTCACTGAACAGACTCATACTTTCGCATTCTTCACATACTTGTTGAACGGATCCTGGGTTTTTTCTGGTTTTGATCACGTAGTAATGAGGTAGCACAATGAAACATTCAATTAAACCTGGTCTTGATAAAAATTTTAGAGAATAACGCATGTTAGGTCTGGGTTAGGTCTAGGATTTGCCCTCATCAGGCTCATACTTTCGCATATTTCTCATACTTCATGGCTAGATCCTGGGCTTTTTCTGGATTGTATCACGTAGTAATGTGGTACCACGTTGAAACAGTCGATTAAACCTGGTTTCGATCAATATTTTAGAGGATAACGCAAGTTAAGTCTGGGATAGATCTGGGATTTGACCTCATCAGACTCATACTTTCGCATTCTTCACATACTTGTTGAACGGATCCTGGGTTTTTTCTGGTTTGGATCACGTAGTAATGTGGGACCACACTGAAACAGTGGATTAAACCTGGTTTCGATCAATATTTTAGAGGATGACGCATGTTAGGTCTAGGTTAGGCCTGGGATTTTCCCTCATCAGACTCATACTTTCGCATTCTTCACATACTTGTTGTACGGATCCTGGGTTTTTTCTGGTTTCGATCAAGTAGTAATGTGGGGCCACACTGAAGCAGTCAAGTAAACCTGGTTTCGATCAATATTTTAGAGAATAATTCATGTTAGGTCTAGGTTAGGTCAGGGATTTGCTCTCATCAGGCTCATTCTTTCGCATATTTCTCATACATGTTGAACAGATACTGGGTTTTTTCTGGTTTGGATCACGTAGTAATGTGGGACCACACTGAAACAATCAATTAAACCGGATCTTGATAAATATTTTAGAGGATAACGCATGTTAGGTCTGGGTTAGGTCTAGGATTTGCTCTCATCAGGCTCATACTTTCGCATATTTCTCATACTTCATGGCTAGATCCTGGGCTGTTTCTGGATTGTATCACGCAGTAATGTGGTACCACGCTGAAACAGTCAATTAAACCTGGTTTCGATCAATATTTTAGAGGATAACGCAAGTTAGGTCTGGGATAGGTCTAGGATTTGCCCTCATCAGGCTCTTACTTTCGCATATTTCTCATACTTCATGGCTAGATCCTGGTCTATTTCTGGATTGGATCACGTAGTAAAGTGGTACCACACTGAAACATTCAATGAAACCTGGTCTGGATAAATATTTTAGAGGATAACGCATCTTAGGTCTGGGTTAGGTCTAAGATTTGCCCTCATCAGGCTCACAGTTTAGCGTTTTTCACATACTTGTTGAACTGATCCTGGGTTTTTTCTGGTTTGGATCACGAAGTAGTGTGGTACCACACTGAAACAGTCCATTAAACCTGGTTTCGCTCAATATTTTAGAGGATAACGCATGTAAGGTCTAGGTTAGGTCCGGTATTTGCTCTCATCAGGCTCATTCTTTCGCATATTTCTCATACTTGATGGCTAGATCCTGGGCTTTTTCTGGATTGCATCACGTAGTAATGAAGTACAACACCGAAACAGTCAATTAAACCTGGTTTCCATCAATATCTTAGAGGACAACGCAAGTTAGGTCTGGGATATGTCTGGGATTTGCCCTCATCAGGCTCATACTTTCGCGTTTTTCACATACTTGTTGAACGGATCCTGGGTTTTTTCTGGTTTTGATCACGTAGTAATGAGGTAGCACAATGAAACATTCAATTAAACCTGGTCTTGATAAAAATTTTACAGAATAACGCATGTTAGGTCTGGGTTAGGTCTAGGATTTGCCCTCATCAGGCTCATACTTTCGCATATTTCTCATACTTCATGGCTAGATCCTGGGCTTTTTCTGGATTGTATCACGTAGTAATGTGGTACCACGCTGAAACAGTCGATTAAACCTGGTTTCGATCAATATTTTAGAGGATAACGCAAGTTAAGTCTGGGATAGGTCTGGGATTTGACCTCATCAGACTCATACTTTCGCATTCTTCACATACTTGTTGAACGGATCCTGGGTTTTTTCTGGTTTGGATCACGTAGTAATGTGGGACCCCACTGAAACAATCAATTAAACCTGATCTTGATAAATATTTTAGAGGATAACGCAAGTTAGGTCTGGGATAGGTCTAGGATTTGCCCTCATCAGGCTCTTACTTTCGCATATTTCTCATACTTCATGGCTAGATCCTGGGCTTTTTCTGGATTGCATCACGTAGTAATGAAGTACAACACCGAAACAGTCAATTAAACCTGGTTTCCATTAATATCTTAGAGGACAACGCAAGTTAGGTCTGGGATATGTCTGGGATTTGCCCTCATCAGGCTCATACTTTCGCGTTTTTCACACACTTGTTGAACAGATCCTGGGTTTTTTCTGGTTTGGATCACGTAGTAGTGTGGTACCACGCTGAAACAGTCCATTAAACCTGGTTTGGATCAATATTTTAGTGAATAATTCATGTTAGGTCTAGGATAGCTCTGGGATTTGCTCTCATCAGGCTCATTCTTTCGCATATTTCTCATACATGTTGAACAGATACTGGGTTCTTTCTGGTTTGGATCACGTAGTAATGTAGTACCACACTGAAACAGTCAATGAAACCTGGTATCCATCAATATTTTAGAGGACAACGCAAGTTAGGTCTAGGTAAGGCCTGAGATTTTCACTGATCAGAGTCATACTTTCGCATTCTTCACATACTTGTTGAACGGATCCTGGGTTTTTTCTGGTTTGGATCACGTAGTAATGTGGGACCACACAGAAACAATCAATTAAACCTGATCTTGATAAATATTTTAGAGGATAACGGATGTTAGGTCTGGGTTAGGTCTAGGATTTGCCCTCATCAGGCTCATACTTTCGCATATTTCTCATACTTCATGGCTAGATCCTGGGCTGTTTCTGGATTGTATCACGTAGTAATGTGGTACCACGCTGAAACAGTCCATTAAACCTGGTTTCGATGAATATCTTAGAGGATAACGCAAGTTACGTCTGGGATAGGTCTAGGATTTGCCCTCATCAGGCTCATACTTTCGCATATTTCTCATACTACATGGCTAGATCCTGGGCTGTTTCTGGTTTGGATCACGAAGTAGTGTGGTACCACACTGAAGCAGTCCATTAAACCTGGTTTCGCTCAATATTATAGAGGATAACGCATGTAAGGTCTAGGTTAGGTCTCGGATTTGCTCTCATCAGGCTCATTCTTTCGCATATTTCTCATACTTGATGGCTAGATCCTGGGCTTTATCTGGATTGCATCACGTAGTAAAGTGGTACCACACTGAAACATTCAATGAAACCTGGTTTCGATCAATATTTTAGAGGATAACGCATGTTAGGTCTAGGTTAGGCCTGGGATTTTTACTCATCAGACTCATACTTTCGCATTCTTCACATACTTCTTGAACGGATCCTGGGCTTTTTTCTGGATTGGATCATGTTGTAATGTGGTACCACACTGAAACAGTCAATTAAACCTGGTTTCCATCAATATTTTTGAGGATAACGCATGTTCGATTTAGGTTAGGTCTGGGATTTGCTCTCATCAGGCACATTCTTTCGCATATTTCTCAAACTTGATGGTTAGATCCTGGGCTTTATCTGGATTGCATCACGTAGTAATGTGGTACCACACTGAAACTTTCAATTAAACCAGGTCTTGATAAATATTTTAGAAGCTAACGCATGTTAAGTCTGGGTTAGGTCTAGGATTTGCCCTCATCAGGCTCATACTTTCGCATATTTCTCATACTTCATGGCTAGATCCTGGGCTTTTTCTGGATTGCATCACGTAGTAAAGTGGTACCACACTGAAACATTCAATGAAACCTGGTTTCGATCAATATTTTAGAGGATAACGCATGTTAGGTCTAGGTTAGGCCTGGGATTTTCACTCATCAGACTCATACTTTCGCATTCTTCACATAATTGTTGAACGGATCCTGGGTTTTTTCTGGTTTGGATCACGTAGTAATGTGGGACCACACTGAAACATTCAATGAAACCTGGTCTGGATAAATATTTTAGAGGATAACGCATCTTAGGTCTGGGTTAGGTCTAAGATTTGCCCTCATCAGGCTCACAGTTTAGAGTTTTTCACATACTTGTTGAACAGATCCTGGGTTTTTTCTGGTTTGGATCACGAAGTAGTGTGGTACCACACTGAAACAGTCCATTAAACCTGGTTTCGATCAATATTTTAGAGGACAACGCAAGTTAGGTCCGGGATAGGTCTGGGATTTGCCCTCATTAGGATCATACTTTCACATTTTTCACATACTTGTTGAACAGATCCTGGGTTTTTTCTGGTTCGGATCACGTAGTAGTGTGGTACCACACTGACACATTCAATTTAAGCTGGTCTTGATAAATTTTCTTGAGGCTAACGCATGTTAGGTCTGAGTTAGGCCTGGTATTTTCACACATCAGTCTCATACTTTCGCATTCTTCACATACTTGTTGAACGGATCCTGGGTTTTTTCTGGTTCGGATCACGCAGTAGTGTGGTACCACAGTGAAACAGTCCATTAAACCTGGTTTCGATCAATATTTTAGAGGACAACGCAAGTTAGGTCTGGGATAGGTCTGGGATTTGCCCTCATCAGGCTCATACTTTCGCGTTTTTCACATACATGTTGAACAGACCCTAGGGTTTTTTCTCGTTCGGATCACGTAGCTGTGTGGTACCACACTGAAACAGCCCATTCAACCTGGTTTCGATCAATATTTTAGAGGATAACGCAAGTTAGGTCTAGGTTAGCCATGAGATTTTCACTGACCAGACTCATAGCTTCGCATTCTTCACATACTTGTTGAACGGATCCTGGGTTTTTTCTGGTTTGGTTCACGCAGTAATGTGGTACCACACCGTAACATTCAATTTAATCTGGTCTGGATAAATATTTTAGAGGATATCGCATGTTAGGTCTAGGTTAGGCCTGGGATTTGCCCTAATCAGGGTCATACTTTCGCAGTTTTAACATACATGTTGACCTGATCGAGGGCTTTTTCTACTTTGCATCACGTAGTAAAGTGGTAACACACTGAAACAGCCAATTAAACCTGGTTTCGATCAATATTTTAGAGGATAACGCATGTTAGGTCTGGGATAGGTCTGGGATTTGCTCTCATCAGGCTCATTCTTTCGCATATTTCTCATACTTGATGGCTAGATCCTGGGCTTTTTCTGGATTGCATCACGTAGTAATGAAGTACAACACAGAAACAGTCCATTAAACCTGGTTTCGATCAATATTTTAGAGGATAACGCAAGTTAGGTCTGGGTTAGGTCTGGGATTTGCCCTCATCAGACTCATAGCTTCGCATTCTTCACATACTTGTTGAACGGATCCTGGGTTTTTTCTGGTTTGGTTCACGCAGTAATGTGGTACCACACCGTAACATTCAATTTGATCTGGTCTGGATAAATATTTTAGAGGATATCGCATGTTAGGTCTAGGTTAGGCCTGGGATTTGCCCTAATCAGGGTCATACTTTCGCAGTTTTAACATACATGTTGACCTGATCGAGGGCTTTTTCTACTTTGCATCACGTAGTAAAGTGGTAACACACTGAAACAGCCAATTAAACCTGGTTTCGATCAATATTTTAGAGGATAACGCATGTTAGGTCTGGGATAGGTCTGGGATTTGCTCTCATCAGGCTCATTCTTTCGCATATTTCTCATACTTGATGGCTAGATCCTGGGCTTTTTCTGGATTGCATCACGTAGTAATGAAGTACAACACAGAAACAGTCCATTAAACCTGGTTTCGATCAATATTTTAGAGGATAACGCAAGTTAGGTCTGGGTTAGGTCTGGGATTTGCCCTCATCAGACTCATAGCTTCGCATTCTTCACATACTTGTTGAACGGATCCTGGGTTTTTTCTGGTTTGGTTCACGCAGTAATGTGGTACCACACCGTAACATTCAATTTGATCTGGTCTGGATAAATATTTTAGAGGATATCGCATGTTAGGTCTAGGTTAGGCCTGGGATTTGCCCTAATCAGGGTCATACTTTGGCAGTTTTAACGTACATGTTGACCTGATCGAGGGCTTTTTCTACTTTGCATCACGTAGTAAAGTGGTAACACACTGAAACAGCCAATTAAACCTGGTTTCGATCAATATTTTAGAGGATAACGCATGTTAGGTCTGGGATAGGTCTGGGATTTGCTCTCATCAGGCTCATTCTTTCGCATATTTCTCATACTTGATGGCTAGATCCTGGGCTTTTTCTGGATTGTATCACGTAGTAATGAAGTACAACACAGAAACAGTCCATTAAACCTGGCTTCGATCAATATTTTAGAGGATAACGCAAGTTAGGTCTGGGTTAGGTCTGGGATTTGCCCTCATCAGGCTCGTACTTTCGCGTTTTTCACATACTTGTTGAACTGATCCTGGGTTTTTTCTGGTTCGGATCACGTAGTAGTGTGGTACCACACTGAAACAGTCCATTAAACCTGGTTTCGATCAATATTTTAGAGGATAACGCAAGTTAGGTCTGGGTTAGGTCTGGAATTTGCCCTCATCAGGCACGTACTTCCGCGTTTTTCACATACCTGTAGAACAGATCCTGGGTTTTTTCTGGATTGGATCACCCAGTAATGTGGTACCACACCGAAACATTCAATTAAACCTGGTCTGGATAAATATTTTAGAGGATATCGCATGTTAGGTCTAGGTTAGGCCTGGGATTTGCCCTAATCAGGGTCATACTTTCGCAGTTTTAACATACATGTTGACCTGATCGAGGGTTTTTTCTACTTTGGATACGTAGTAAAGTGGTACCACTACTAAAACAGTCAATTAAACCTGGTTTCGATCATTATTTTAGAGGATAACGCAAGTTAGGTCTGGGATAGGTCTGGGATTAGCCCTCATCAGACTCATACTTTCGCACACTTCACATACTCGTTGACAAGATCCTGGGTTTTTTTCTGGTTTGGATCACGTAGTAATGTGGCAACACACTGAAACAGTCGATTGAACCTGGTTTCGATTAATATTTTTGTGGATAACGCATGTTAGGTCTAGTTTAGGCCTGGGATTTGCCGTCATCAGACTCATACTTTCGCACACTTCACATACTTGTTGAACAGATCCTGGGTTCTTTTCTGGTTTGGATCACGTTGTAATGTGGTACCACACTGAAACAGTCGATTAAACCTGGTTTCGATCAATATCTTTGAGGATAACGCATGTTAGGTTTGGGTTAGGTCTAGGATTTGCCCTCATCAGGCTCATACTTTCGCATATTTCTCATACTTCATGGCTAGATCCTTGGCTCTTTCTGGATTGGATCACGTAGTAATGTGGTACCACACTGAAACAGTCCATTAAACCTGGTTTCGATCAATATTTTTGAGGATAACGCATGTTAGGTCTAGGTTAGGCCTCGGATTTGGCCTCATCAGGGTCATACATTCGCAGTTTTAACATACATGTTGACCTAATCGAGGGTTTTTTCTGCTTTGGATCACGTAGTAAAGTGGTACCACACTAAAACAGTCAATTAAACCTGGTTTCGATCAATATTTTAGAGGATAACGAAAGTTATGTCTAGTTTAGGTCTGGGATTAGCCCTTATCAGACTCATACTTTCGCGTTTTTCACATACTTGTTGAACGGGACTTGGGTTTTTTTCTGGTTTGGATCACGTAGTAATGTGGTACCACACTGAAACTGTCCATTAAACCTGGTTTCGATTAATATTTTTGAGGATAACGCATGTTAGGTCTAGGTTAGGCCGAGGATTTTCACTCATCAGGGTCATTCTTTCGCATATTTCTCATAGTTGATGGCTAGATCCTGGGCTTTTTCTGGATTGCATCACGTAGTAATGTAGTACAACACTGAAACAGTCAATTAAACCTGGTTTCCATCAATATTTTAGAGGACAACGCATGTTAGATCTAGGTTAGGCCTGGGATATGCCCTCATCAGGGTCATACTTTCGCAGTTTTAACATACATGTTGACCTGATCGAGGGTTTTTTCTGCTTTGGATCACGTAGTAAAGTGGTACCACACTGAAGCAGTCCATTAAACCTGGTTTGGATCAATATTTTAGAGGATAACGCATGTTAGGTTTGGGTTAGGTCAAGGATTTGCCCTCATCAGGCTCATACTTTCGCATATTTCTCATACTTCATGGCTAGATCCTGGGCTGTTTCTGGATTGTATCACGTAGTAATGCGGTACCACGCTGAAACAGTCAATTAAACCTGGTTTCGATCAATATTTTAGAGGATAACGCAAGTTAGGTCTGGGATAGGTCTGGGATTCGTCCTCATCAGGCTCATTCATTCGCGTTTTTCACATACTCGTTGAACTGATCCTGGGTTTTTTCTGGTTTGGATCACGTTGCAATGTGGTACCACACTGAAACAGTCGATTAAACCTGGTTTCGATCAATATTTTAGAGGATAACGCATGTTAGGTCTAGGTTAGGCCTGGGATTTTCACTCATCAGACTCATACTTTCGCATTTTTCACATACTTGTTGAACGGCTCCTGTGTTTTTTCTGGTTTGGTTCACGTAGTAATGTGGTACCACACTGAAACATTCAATTAAACCTGGTCTTGATAAATATTTTAGAGGCTAACGCATGGTAGGTTTGGGTTAGGTCTAGGATTTGCCCACATCAGGCTCATACTTTCGCATATTTCTCATACTTCATGGCTAGATCCTGGGCTTTTTCTGGATTGGATCACGTAGTAATGAAGTACAACACTGGAACAGTCAATTTAACCTGGTTTCCATCAATATTTCAAAGGACAAAGCATGTCAGGTCTAGGTTAGGCCTGGGATTTGCCCTCATCAGGGTCATACTTTCGCAGTTTTAACATACATGTTGACCTGATCGAGGTTTTTTTCTGCTTTGAATCACGTAGTAAAGTGGTACCACACTGAAGCAGTCCATTAAACTTGGTTTGGATGAATATTTTAGAGGATAACGCATGTTAGGTTTGGGTTTGGTCTAGGATATGCCCTCATCAGGCTCATACTTTCGCATATTTCTCATACTTCATGGCTTGATCCTGGGCTGTTTCTGGATTGTATCGCGTAGTAATGTGGTACCACGCTGAAACAGTAAATTAAACCTGGTTTCGATCAATATTTTAGAGGATAACGCAAGTTAGGTCTGGGATAGGTCTGGGATTCGCCCTCATCAGGCTCATACTTTCGCGTTTTTCACATACTTGTTGAACTGATCCTGCGTTATTTTCTGGTTTGGATCACATAGTAATGTGGTACCACACTGAAACAGTCGATTAAACCAGGTTTCGATCAATATTTTTGAGGATAACGCATGTTAGGTCTAGGTTAGGCCTGGGATTTTCACTCATCAGACACATACCTTCGCATTCTTCACATACTTGTTGAACGGATCCTGGGTTTTTTCTGGTATGGATCACGTAGTAATGTGGGAACACACTGAAACATTCAATTAAACCTGGTCTTGATAAATATTTTAGAGGATAACGCATGTTAGGTTTGGGTTAGGTCAAGGATTTGACCTCATCAGGCTCATACTTTCGCATATTTCTCATACTTCATGGCTAGATCCTGGGCTGTTTCTGGATTGTATCACGTAATAATGCGGTACCACGCTGAAACAGTCAAATAAACCTGGTTTCGATCAATATTTTAGAGGATAACGCAAGTTAGGTCTGGGATAGGTCTGGGATTTGCCCTCGTCAGGCTCATACTTTCGCGTTTCTCACATACTTGTTGAACTGATCCTGGGTTTTTTCTGGTTTGGATCACGTAGTAATGTGGGACCACACTGAAACAGTCGATTAAACCTGGTTTCGATCAATATTTTTGAGGACAACGCATGTTAGGTCTAGGTTAGGCCGGGGATTTTCACTCATCAGACTCATACTTTCGCATTCTTCACATACTTGTTGAACGGAGCCTGTGTTTTTACTGGTTTGGATCACGTAGTAATGTGGTACAACACTGAAACATTCAATTAAACCTGGTCTTGATAAATATTTTAGAGGATAACGCATGTTAGGTCTGAGTTAGGTCTAGGATTTGCCCCCGTCAGGCTCATACTTACGCATATTTCTCATACTTCATGGCTGGATCCTGGGCTATTTCTGGATTGGATCACCTAGTAATGTGGTACCACACTGAAACAGTCAATTAAACCTGGTTTTGATCAATATTTTAGAGAATAATTCTTGTAAGGTCTAGGTTAGGTCTGGGATTTGCTCTCATCAGGCTCATTCTTTCGCATATTTCTCATACTTGATGGATAGATCCTGGGCTTTTTCTGGATTGCATCACGTAGTAATGAAGTACAACGCTGAAACAGTCGATTAAACCTGGTTTCGATCAATATTTTTGAGGACAACGCATGTTAGGTCTAGGTTAGGCCGGGGATTTTCACTCATCAGACTCATACTTTCGCATTCTTCACATACTTGTTGAACGGGTCTTGGGTTTTTTCTGGTGTGTATCACGTAGTAATGTGTTACCACACTGAAACAATCAATTAAACCTGGTCTTGATAAATATTTTATAGGATAACGTAGATTTGGTCTGGGTTAGGTCTAGGATTTTCCCTCATCAGGCTCATTCTTTCGCATATTTCTCATACTTGATGGCTAGATCCTGGGCTTTTTCTGGATTGCATCACGTAGTAATGAAGTACAACACTGAAACAGTCAATTAAACCTGGTTTCTATCAATATTTCAAAGGACAAAGCATGTCAGGTCTAGGTTAGGCCTGGGATTTGCCCTCATCAGGGTCATACTTTCGCAGTTTTAACATACATGTTGACCTGATCGAGGGTTTTTTCTGCTTTGAATCACGTAGTAAAGTGGTACCACACTGATGCAGTCCATTAAACTTGGTTTGGATGAATATTTTAGAGGATAACGCATGTTAGGTTTGGGTTTGGTCTAGGATATGCCCTCATCAGGCTCATACTTTCGCATATTTCTCATACTTCATGGCTAGATCCTGGGCTGTTTCTGGATTGTATCGCGTAGTAATGTGGTACCACGCTGAAACAGAAAATTAAACCTGTTTTCGATCAATATTTTAGAGGATAACGCAAGTTAGGTCTGGGATAGGTCTGGGATTCGCCCTCATCAGGCTCATACTTTCGCGTTTTTCACATACTTGTTGAACTGATCCTGGGTATTTTCTGGTTTGGATCACGTAGCAATGTGGTACCACACCGAAACAGTCGATTAAACCTGGTTTCGATCAATATTTTATAGGATAACGCAAGTTAGGTCTGGGATAGGTCTGGGATTTGCCCTCATCAGGCTCATACTTTCGCGTTTTTCACATACTTGTTGTACAGATCGTGGGTTTGTTCTGGTTTGGGTCACGTAGTAATGTGGTACCACACTGAAACAGTCGATTAAACCAGGTTTCGATCAATATTTGTGAGGATAACGCATGTTAGGTCTAGGTTAGGCCTGGGATTTTCACTCATCAGACTCATACTTTCGCATTCTCACACATACTTGTTGAACGGATCCTGGGCTTTTTCTGGTTTGGATCACGTAGTAATGTGGTACCACACTGAAACAGTCAATTAAACCTGGTTTCGATCAATATTTTAGAGAATAATTCATGTTAGGTCTAGGCTAGGTCTGGGATTTGCTCTCATCAGGCTCATTCTTTCGCATATTTCTCATACTTGATGGCTAGATCCTGGGCTTTTTCTGGATTGCATCTCGTAGTAATGAAGTACAACAGTGAAACAGTCAATTAATCCTGGTTTCCATCAATATCTTAGAGGACAACGCAAGTTAGGTCTGGGATAGGTCTGTGATTTGCCCTCATCAGGCTCATACTTTCGCACACTTCACATACTCGTTGAACGGATCCTGGGTTATTTTCTGGTTTGGATCACATAGTAATGTGGTACCACACTGAAACAGTCGATTAAACCAGGTTTCGATCAATATTTTTGAGGATAACGCATGTTAGGTCTAGGTTAGGCCTGGGATTTTCACTCATCAGACACATACCTTCGCATTCTTCACATACTTGTTGAACGGATCCTGGGTTTTTTCTGGTATGGATCACGTAGTAATGTGGGAACACACTGAAACATTCAATGAAACCTGGTCTTGATAAATGTTTTAGAGGATAACGCATGTTAGGTTTCGGTTAGGTCTAGGATTTGCCCTCATCAGGCTCATACTTTCGCATATTACTCATACTTCATGGCTAGATCCTAGGCTTTTTCTGGATTGCATCCCGTAGTAATGAAGTACAACACTGAAACAGTCGATTAAACCAGGTTTCGATCAATATTTTTGAGGATAACGCAAGTTAGGTCTGTGATAGGTCTGGGATTTGCCCTCATCATGCTCATACTTTCGCGTTTTTCACATACCTGTTGAACAGATCCTGGGTTTTTTCCGGTTTGTGTCACGTAGTAGTGTGGTACCACACTGATACAGTCGATTAAACCTGGTTTCGATCAATATTTTTGGGGATAACGCATGTTAGGTCTAGGTTAGGCCGTGGATTTTCACTCATCAGACTCATACTTTCGCATTCTTCACATACTTGTTGAACGGATCCTGGGTTTTTACTGGTTTGGTTCACGTAGTAATGTGGTACCACACTGAAACATTCAATTAAACCTGGTCTTGATAAATATTTTAGAGGATAACGCATGGTAGGTTTGGGTTAGGTCTAGGATTTGCCCTCATCAGGCTCATACTTTCGCATATTTCTCACACTTCATGGCTAGATCCTGGGCTTTTTCTGGATTGCATCACGTAGTAATGAAGTACAACACTGAAACAGTCAATTTAACCTAGTTTCCATCAATATCTGAGAGGACAACGCAAGTTAGGTCTGGGATAGGTCTGGGATTTGCCCTCATCAGGCTCATACTCTCGCGTTTTTCACATACTTGTTGAACAGATCCTGGGTTTTTTCAGGTTTGGGTCACGTAGTAGTGTGGTACCACACTGAAACAGTCGATTAAACCTGGTTTCGATCAATATTTTAGAGGATAACGCAAGTTAGGTCTGGGATAGGTCTGGGATTCGCCCTCATCAGGCTCATACTTTCGCGTTTTTCACGTACTTGTTGAACTGATCCTGGGTTTTTTCTGGTTTGTATCACGTAGCAATGTGGTACCACACTGAGACAGTCGATTAAACCTGGTTTCGATCAATATTTTAGAGGATAACGCAAGTTTGGTCAGGGATAGGTCTGGGATTTGCCCTCATCAGGCTCATACTTTCGCGTTTTTCACATACTTGTTGAACAGATCCTGGGTTTTTTCTGGTTTGGGTCACGTAGTAATGTGGTACCACACTGAAACAGTCGATTAAACCAGGTTTCGATCAATAATTTTGAGGATAACGCATGTTAGGTCTAGGTTAGGCCTGGGATTTTCACTCATCAGACTCATACTTTCGCGTTCTTCACATACTTGTTGAACGGATCCTGAGTTTTCTTGGTTTGGATCACGTAGTAATGTGGGACCACACTGAAACAGTCAATTAAACCTGGTCATGATAAATATTTTAGAGGATAACGCATGTTAGGTCTGGGTTAGGTCTAGGATTTGCCCCCATCAGGCTCATACTTTCGCACATTTCTGATACTTCATGGCTGGATCCTGGGCTATTTCTGGATTGGATCACCTAGTAATGTGGTACCACACTGAAACAGTCAATGAAACCTGGTTTTGATCAATATTTTAGAGAATAATTCTTGAAAGGTCTAGGTTAGTTCTGGGATTTGCTCTCATCAGGCTCATTCTTTCGCATATTTCTCATACTTGATGGATAGATCCTGGGCTTTTTCTGGATTGCATCACGTAGTAATGAAGTACAACACTGAACCAGTCAATTAAGCCTGGTTTGCATCAATGTTTTAGAGGACAACGCATGTTAGGTCTGGGATAGGTCTGGGATTTGCCCTCATCAGGCTCATACTTTCGCGTTTTTCACATACTTGTTGAGCAGATCCTGGGTTTTTTCTGGTTTGCGTCACGTAGAAATGTGATACCACACTGAAACAGTCCATTAAACCTGGTTTGGATCAATATTTTAGAGGATAACGCATGTTAGGTCTAGGTAAGGCCTGGGATTTTCACTCTACAGACTCATACTTTCGCATTCTTCACATACTTGTTGAACGGATCCTGGGTGTTTTCTGGTTTGCATCACGTAGTAATGTGGGCCCACTCTGAAACAATCAATTAAACCTGGTCTTGATAAATATTTTAGAGAATAATTCATGTTAGGTCTAGGTTAGGTCTGGGATTTGCTCTCATCAGGCTCATTCTTTCGCATTTTTCTCATACTTGATGGCTAGATCCTGGACTTTTTCTGGATTGCACCACGTAGTAATGTGGTACCACACTGAAGCAGGCAATTGAACCTGGTTTCCATCAATATTTTAGAGCACAACGCATGTTAGGTCTGGGATAGGCCTGGGATTTGCCCTCATCAGGGTCATGCTTTCGCAGTTTTAACATACATGTTGACCTGATCGAGGGTTTTTTCTGCTTTGCATCACGTAGTAAAGTGGTACCACACTGAAGCAGTCCATTAAACCTGGTTTGGATCAATATTTTAGAGGATAACGCATGTTAGGTTTGGGTTAGGTCTAGGATTTGCTCTCATCAGGCTCATACTTTTGCATATTTCTCATACTTCATGGCTAGATCCTGGGCTGTTTCTGGATTGTATCACGTAGTAATGCGGTACCACGCTGAAACAGTCAATTAAACCTCGTATCGATCAATATTTTAGAGGATAACGCAAGTTAGGTCTGGGATAGGTCTGGGATTCGCCCACATCAGGCTCATACTTTCGCGTTTTTCACGTACTTGTTGAACTGATCCTGGGTTTCTTCTGGTTTGCATCACGTAGTAAAGTGGTACCACACTGAAGCAGTCCATTAAACCTGGTTTGGATCAATATTTTAGAGGATGACGCAAGTTAGGTCTGGGATAGGTCTGGGATTCGCCCTCATCAGGCTCATACTTTCGCGTTTTTCACATACTTGTTGAACAGATCCTGGGTTTTTTCAGGTTTGGGTCACGTAGTAGTGTGGTACCACACTGAAACAGTCGATTAAACCTGGTTTCGATCAATATTTTAGAGGATAACGCAAGTTAGGTCTGGGATAGGTCTGGGATTCGCCCTCATCAGGCTCATACTTTCGCGTTTTTCACGTACTTGTTGAACTGATCCTGGGTTTTTTCTGGTTTGTATCACGTAGCAATGTGGTACCACACTGAGACAGTCGATTAAACCTGGTTTCGATCAATATTTTAGAGGATAACGCAAGTTTGGTCAGGGATAGGTCTGGGATTTGCCCTCATCAGGCTCATACTTTCGCGTTTTTCACATACTTGTTGAACAGATCCTGGGTTTTTTCTGGTTTGGGTCACGTAGTAATGTGGTACCACACTGAAACAGTCGATTAAACCAGGTTTCGATCAATAATTTTGAGGATAACGCATGTTAGGTCTAGGTTAGGCCTGGGATTTTCACTCATCAGACTCATACTTTCGCGTTCTTCACATACTTGTTGAACGGATCCTGAGTTTTCTTGGTTTGGATCACGTAGTAATGTGGGACCACACTGAAACAGTCAATTAAACCTGGTCATGATAAATATTTTAGAGGATAACGCATGTTAGGTCTGGGTTAGGTCTAGGATTTGCCCCCATCAGGCTCATACTTTCGCACATTTCTGATACTTCATGGCTGGATCCTGGGCTATTTCTGGATTGGATCACCTAGTAATGTGGTACCACACTGAAACAGTCAATGAAACCTGGTTTTGATCAATATTTTAGAGAATAATTCTTGAAAGGTCTAGGTTAGTTCTGGGATTTGCTCTCATCAGGCTCATTCTTTCGCATATTTCTCATACTTGATGGATAGATCCTGGGCTTTTTCTGGATTGCATCACGTAGTAATGAAGTACAACACTGAACCAGTCAATTAAGCCTGGTTTGCATCAATGTTTTAGAGGACAACGCATGTTAGGTCTGGGATAGGTCTGGGATTTGCCCTCATCAGGCTCATACTTTCGCGTTTTTCACATACTTGTTGAGCAGATCCTGGGTTTTTTCTGGTTTGCGTCACGTAGAAATGTGATACCACACTGAAACAGTCCATTAAACCTGGTTTGGATCAATATTTTAGAGGATAACGCATGTTAGGTCTAGGTAAGGCCTGGGATTTTCACTCTACAGACTCATCTTTTCGCATTCTTCACATACTTGTTGAACGGATCCTGGGTGTTTTCTGGTTTGCATCACGTAGTAATGTGGGCCCACTCTGAAACAATCAATTAAACCTGGTCTTGATAAATATTTTAGAGAATAATTCATGTTAGGTCTAGGTTAGGTCTGGGATTTGCTCTCATCAGGCTCATTCTTTCGCATTTTTCTCATACTTGATGGCTAGATCCTGGACTTTTTCTGGATTGCACCACGTAGTAATGTGGTACCACACTGAAGCAGGCAATTGAACCTGGTTTCCATCAATATTTTAGAGCACAACGCATGTTAGGTCTGGGATAGGCCTGGGATTTGCCCTCATCAGGGTCATGCTTTCGCAGTTTTAACATACATGTTGACCTGATCGAGGGTTTTTTCTGCTTTGCATCACGTAGTAAAGTGGTACCACACTGAAGCAGTCCATTAAACCTGGTTTGGATCAATATTTTAGAGGATAACGCATGTTAGGTTTGGGTTAGGTCTAGGATTTGCTCTCATCAGGCTCATACTTTTGCATATTTCTCATACTTCATGGCTAGATCCTGGGCTGTTTCTGGATTGTATCACGTAGTAATGCGGTACCACGCTGAAACAGTCAATTAAACCTCGTATCGATCAATATTTTAGAGGATAACGCAAGTTAGGTCTGGGATAGGTCTGGGATTCGCCCACATCAGGCTCATACTTTCGCGTTTTTCACGTACTTGTTGAACTGATCCTGGGTTTCTTCTGGTTTGCATCACGTAGTAAAGTGGTACCACACTGAAGCAGTCCATTAAACCTGGTTTGGATCAATATTTTAGAGGATGACGCAAGTTAGGTCTGGGATAGGTCTGGGATTCGCCCTCATCAGGCTCATACTTTCGCGTTTTTCACGTACTTGTTGAACTGATCCTGGGTTTTTTCTGGTTTGTATCACGTAGCAATGTGGTACCACGCTGAAACAGTCAATTAAACCTCGTTTCGATCAATATTTTAGAGGATAACGCAAGTTAGGTCTGGGATTGGTCTGGGATTCGCCCACATCAGGCTCATACTTTCGCGTTTTTCACGTACTTGTTGAACAGATCCTGGGTTTTTTCTGGTTTGGGCCATGTAGTAACGTGGTACCACACTGAAGCAGTCCATTAAACCTGGTTTGGAACAATATTTTAGAGGATAACGCATGTTAGGTTTGGGTTAGGTCTAGGATTTGCCCTCATCAGGCTCATACTTTCGCATATTTCTCATACTTCATGGCTAGATCCTGGGCTGTTTCTGGATTGTATCACGTAGTAATGCGGTACCACGCTGAAACAGTCAATTAAACCTGGTTTCGATCAATGTTTTAGAGGACAACGCATGTTAGGTCTGGGATAGGTCTGGGATTTGCCCTCATCAGGCTCATACTTTCGCATTCTTCACATACTTGTTGAGCAGATCCTGGGTGTTTTCTGGTTTGCATCACGTAGTAATGTGGGCCCACTCTGAAACAATCAATTAAACCTGGTCTTGATAAATATTTTAGAGAATAATTCATGTTAGTTCTAGGTTAGGTCTGGGATTTGCTCTCATCAGGCTCATTCTTTCGCATTTTTCTCATACTTGATGGCTAGATCCTGGACTTTTTCTGGATTGCACCACGTAGTAATGTGGTACCACACTGAAACAGGCAATTAAACCTGGTTTCCATCAATATTTTAGAGCACAACGCATGTTAGGTCTGGGATAGGCCTGGGATTTGCCCTCATCAGGGTCATGCTTTCGCAGTTTTAACATACATGTTGACCTGATCCAGGGTTTTTTCTGCTTTGCATCACGTAGTAAAGTGGTACCACACTGAAGCAGTCCATTAAACCTGGTTTGGATCAATATTTTAGAGGATAACGCATGTTAGGTTTGGGTTAGGTCAAGGATTTGCCCTCATCAGGCTCATACTTTCGCATATTTCTCATACTTCATGGCTAGATCCTGGGCTGTTTCTGGATTGTATCACGTAGTAATGCGGTACCATGCTGAAACAGTCAATTAAACCTGGTTTCGATCAATATTTTAGAGGATAACGCAAGTTAGGTCTGGGATTCGCCCTCATCAGGCTCATACTTTCGCGTTTTTCACGTACTTGTTAAACTGATCCTGGGTTTTTTCTGGTTTGTATCACGTAGCAATGTGGTACCACACTGAGACAGTCGATTAAACCTGGTTTCGATCAATATTTTAGAGGATAACGCAAGTTTGGTCAGGGATAGGCCTGGGATTTGCCCTCTTCAGGGTCATGCTTTCGCAGTTTTAACATACATGTTGACCTGATCGAGGGTTTTTTCTGCTTTGCATCACGTAGTAAAGTGATACCACACTGAAGCAGTCCATTAAACCTGGTTTGGATCAATATTTTAGAGGATAACGCATGTTAGGTTTGGGTTAGGTCTAGGATTTGCCCTCATCAGGCTCATACTTTCGCATATTTCTCATACTTCATGGCTAGATCCTGGGCTGTTTCTGGATTGTATCACGTAGTAATGCGGTACCACGCTGAAACAGTCAATTAAACCTCGTTTCGATCAATATTTTAGAGGATAACGCAAGTTAGGTCTGGGATAGGTCTGGGATTTGCCCTCATCAGGCTCATACTTTCGCGTTTTTCACGTACTTGTTGAACTGATCCTGGGTTTTTTCTCGTTTGCATCACGTAGTAAAGTGGTACCACACTGAAGCAGTCCATTAAACCTGGTTTGGATCAATATTTTAGAGGATAACGCATGTTAGGTTTGGGTTAGGTCTAAGATTTTCCCTCATCAGGCTCATACTTTCGCATATTTCTCATACTTCATGGCTAGATCCTGGGCTGTTTCTGGATTGTATCACGTAGTAATGCGGTACCACACTGAAACAGTCAATTAAACCTGGTTTCCATCAATATTTTAGAGGATAACGCAAGTTAGGTCTGGGATAGGTCTGGGATTTGCCCTCATCAGGCTCATACTTTCGCGTTTTTCACGTACTTGTTGAACTGATCCTGGGTTTTTTCTGGTTTGGATCACGTAGTAATGTGGGACCACACTGAAACAGTCAATTAAACCTGGTCATGATAAATATTTTAGAGGATAACGCATGTTAGGTCTGGGTTAGGTCTAGGCTTTGCCCTCGTCAGGCTCATACTTTCGCATGTTTCTCATACTTCATGGCTAGATCCTGGGCTATTTCTGGATTGGACACGTAGTAATGTGGTACCACGCTGAAATAGTCAATTAAAACTGGTTTCGATCAATATTTTAAAGGATAACGCAAGTTAGGTCTGGGATAGGTCTGGGATTTGCCCTCACCAGGCTCATACTTTCGCGTTTTTCACATACTTGTTGAACAGATCCTGGGTTTTTTCTGGTTTGGGTCATGAAGTAATGTGGTACCACACTGAAACAGTCGATTAAACCAGGTTTCGATCAATATTTTTGAGGATAACGCATGTTAGGTCTAGGTTAGGCCTGGGATTTTCACTCATCAGACACATGCTTTCGTATTCTTCACATACTTGTTGAACGGATCCTGGGTTTTTTCTGGTTTGGATCACGTAGCAATGTGGTGCCACACTGAGACAGTCGATTAAACCTGGTTTCGATCAATATTTTAGAGGATAACGCAAGTTTGGTCTGGGATAGGTCTGGGATTTGCCCTCATCAGGCTCATACATTCGCGTTTTTCACATACTTGTTGAACAGATCCTGGGTTTTTTCTGGTTTGGGTCACGTAGTAATGTGGTACCACACTGAAACAGTCGATTAAACCAGGTCTCGATCAATAATTTTGTGGATAACGCATGTTAGGTCTAGGTTAGGCCTGGGATTTTCACTCATCAGACTCATACTTTCGCGTTCTTCACATACTTGTTGAACGGATCCTGGGTTTTTTCTGGTTTGGATCACGTAGTAATGTGGGACCACACTGAAACAGTCAATTAAACCTGGTCATGATAAATATTTTAGAGGATAACGCATGTTAGGTCTGGGTTAGGTCGAGGCTTTGCCCTCGTCAGGCTCATACTTTCGCATGTTTCTCATACTTCATGGCTAGATCCTGGGCTATTTCTGGATTGGACACATAGTAATGTGGTACCACACTGAAACAGTCAATTAAACCTGGTTTCGATCAATATTTTAGAGGATAACGCAAGTTAGGTCTGGGATAGGTCTGGGATTTGCCCTCATCAGGCCCATACTTTCGCGTTTTTCACATACTTGTTGAACAGATCCTGGGTTTTTTCTGGTTTGGGTCATGTAGTAATGTGGTACCACACTGAAAGAGTCGATTAAACCAGGTTTCGATCAATATTTTTGAGGATAACGCATGTTAGGTCTAGGTTAGGCCTGGGATTTTCACTCATCAGACACATGCTTTCGTATTCTTCACATACTTGTTGAACGGATCCTGGGTTTTCTCGTGTTTGGATCACATAGTAATGTGGGACCACACTGAAACAGTCAATTAAACCTGGTTTCGACCAATATTTTAGAGAATAATTCATGTTAGTTCTAGGTTAGGTCTGGGATTTGCTCTCATCAGGCTCATTCTTTCGCATATTTCTCATACTTGATGGCTAGTTCCTGGGCTATTTCTGGATTGCATCACGTAGTAATGAAGTGCAACAATGAAACAGTCAATTAAACCTGGTTTCCATCAATATCTTAGAGGACAACGCAAGTTAGGTCTGGGATAGGTCTGGGATTTGCCCTCATCAGGCTCATACTTTCGCGTTTTTCACATACTTGTTGAACAGATCCTGGGTTTTTTCAGGTTTGGGTCACGTAGTAATGTGGTACCACACTGAAACAGTCGATTAAACCAGGTTTCGAACAATATTTTTTAGGATAACGCATGTTAGGTCTAGGTTAGGCTGGGGATTTTCTCTCTTCAGACTCATACTTTCGCAATCTTCACATACTTGTTGAACGGATCCTGGGTTTTTACTGGTTTGGATCACGTAGTAATGTGGTACCACACTGAAACATTCAATTAAACCTGGTCTTGATAAATATTTTAGAGGATAACGCATGTTAGGTCTGGGATAGGTCTGGGATTTGCCCTCATCAGGGTCATTCTTTCGCATTATTCTCATACTTGATGGCTAGATCCCGGACTTTTTCTGGATTGCACCACGTAGTAATGTGGTACCACACTGAAACAGTCAATTAAACCTGGTTTCCATCAATATTTTAGAGCACAACGCAAGTTAGGTCTGGGATAGGTCTGGGATTCGCCCTCATCAGGCTCATACTTTCGCGTTTTTCACGTACTTGTTGAACTGATCCTGGGTTTTTTCTGGTTTGCATCACGTAGTATAGTGGTACCACACTGAAGCAGTCCATTAAACCTGGTTTGGATCAATATTTTAGAGGACAACGCATGTTAGGTTTGGGTTAGGTCTAGGATTTTCCCTCATCAGGCTCATACCTTCCCATATTTCTCACACTTCATGGCTAGATCCTGGGCTTTTTCTGGATTGCATCACGTAGTAATGAAGTACAACACTGAAACAGTCAATTTAACCTGGTTTCCATCAATATCTGAGAGGACAACGCAAGTTAGGTCTGGGATAGGTCTGGGATTTGCCCTCATCAGGCTCATACTTTCGCGTTTTTCACATACTTGTTGAACAGATCCTGGGTTTTTTCAGGTTTGGGTCACGTAGTAATGTGGTACCACACTGAAACAGTCGATTAAACCTGGTTTCGATCAATATTTTTCAGGACAACGCATGTTAGGTCTAGGTTAGGCCGGGGATTTTCACTCATCAGACTCATACTTTCGCATTCTTCACATACTTGTTGAACGGATCCTGTGTTTTTACTGGTTTGGAACACGTAGTAATGTGGTACAACACTGAAACATTCAATTAAACCTGGTCTTGATAAATATTTTAGAGAATAATTCATGTTAGGTCTAGGTTAGGTCTGGGATTTGCTCTCATCAGGCTCATTCTTTCGCATTATTCTCATACTTCATGGCTGGATCCTGGGCTATTTCTGGATTGGATCACCTAGTAATGTGGTACCACACTGAAACAGTCAATGAAACCTGGTTTTGATCAATATTTTAGAGAATAATTCTTGTAAGGTCTAGGTTAGGTCTGGGATTTGCTCTCATCACGCTCATTCTTTCGCATATTTCTCATACTTGATGGATAGATCCTGGGCTTTTTCTGGATTGCATCACGTAGTAATGAAGTACAACACTGAAACAGTCAATTAAACCAGGTTTCCATCAATGTTTTACAGGATAACGCATGTTAGGTCTGGGATAGGTCTGGGATTTGCCCTCATCAGGCTCATACTTTCGCGTTTTTCACATACTTGTTGAACAGATCCTGGGTTTTTTCTGGTTTGCGTCACGTAGTAATGTGGTACCACACTGAAACAGTCCATTAAACCTGGTTTGGATCAATATTTTAGAGGATAACGCATGTTAGGTCTAGGTAAGGCCTGGGATTTTCACTCATCAGACTCATACTTTCGCATTCTTCACATACTTGTTGAACGGATCCCGGGTTTTTTCTGGTTTGCATCACGTAGTAATGTGGGACCACTCTGAAACAATCAATTAAACCTGGTCTTGATAAATATTTTAGAGGATAACGCAAGTTAGGTCTGGGATAGGTCTGGGATTCGCCCACATCAGGCTCATACTTTCGCGTTTTTCACGTACTTGTTGAACTGATCCTGGGTTTCTTCTGGTTTGCATCACGTAGTAAAGTGGTACCACACTGAAGCAGTCCATTAAACCTGGTTTGGATCAATATTTTAGAGGATAACGCATGTTAGGTTTGGGTTAGGTCTAGGATTTGCTCTCATCAGGCTCATACTTTTGCATATTTCTCATACTTCATGGCTAGATCCTGGGCTGTTTCTGGATTGTATCACGTAGTAATGCGGTACCACGCTGAAACAGTCAATTAAACCTCGTATCGATCAATATTTTAGAGGATAACGCAAGTTAGGTCTGGGATAGGTCTGGGATTCGCCCACATCAGGCTCATACTTTCGCGTTTTTCACGTACTTGTTGAACTGATCCTGGGTTTCTTCTGGTTTGCATCACGTAGTAAAGTGGTACCACACTGAAGCAGTCCATTAAACCTGGTTTGGATCAATATTTTAGAGGATGACGCAAGTTAGGTCTGGGATAGGTCTGGGATTCGCCCTCATCAGGCTCATACTTTCGCGTTTTTCACGTACTTGTTGAACTGATCCTGGGTTTTTTCTGGTTTGTATCACGTAGCAATGTGGTACCACGCTGAAACAGTCAATTAAACCTCGTTTCGATCAATATTTTAGAGGATAACGCAAGTTAGGTCTGGGATTGGTCTGGGATTCGCCCACATCAGGCTCATACTTTCGCGTTTTTCACGTACTTGTTGAACAGATCCTGGGTTTTTTCTGGTTTGGGCCATGTAGTAACGTGGTACCACACTGAAGCAGTCCATTAAACCTGGTTTGGAACAATATTTTAGAGGATAACGCATGTTAGGTTTGGGTTAGGTCTAGGATTTGCCCTCATCAGGCTCATACTTTCGCATATTTCTCATACTTCATGGCTAGATCCTGGGCTGTTTCTGGATTGTATCACGTAGTAATGCGGTACCACGCTGAAACAGTCAATTAAACCTGGTTTCGATCAATGTTTTAGAGGACAACGCATGTTAGGTCTGGGATAGGTCTGGGATTTGCCCTCATCAGGCTCATACTTTCGCATTCTTCACATACTTGTTGAGCAGATCCTGGGTGTTTTCTGGTTTGCATCACGTAGTAATGTGGGCCCACTCTGAAACAATCAATTAAACCTGGTCTTGATAAATATTTTAGAGAATAATTCATGTTAGTTCTAGGTTAGGTCTGGGATTTGCTCTCATCAGGCTCATTCTTTCGCATTTTTCTCATACTTGATGGCTAGATCCTGGACTTTTTCTGGATTGCACCACGTAGTAATGTGGTACCACACTGAAACAGGCAATTAAACCTGGTTTCCATCAATATTTTAGAGCACAACGCATGTTAGGTCTGGGATAGGCCTGGGATTTGCCCTCATCAGGGTCATGCTTTCGCAGTTTTAACATACATGTTGACCTGATCCAGGGTTTTTTCTGCTTTGCATCACGTAGTAAAGTGGTACCACACTGAAGCAGTCCATTAAACCTGGTTTGGATCAATATTTTAGAGGATAACGCATGTTAGGTTTGGGTTAGGTCAAGGATTTGCCCTCATCAGGCTCATACTTTCGCATATTTCTCATACTTCATGGCTAGATCCTGGGCTGTTTCTGGATTGTATCACGTAGTAATGCGGTACCATGCTGAAACAGTCAATTAAACCTGGTTTCGATCAATATTTTAGAGGATAACGCAAGTTAGGTCTGGGATTCGCCCTCATCAGGCTCATACTTTCGCGTTTTTCACGTACTTGTTAAACTGATCCTGGGTTTTTTCTGGTTTGTATCACGTAGCAATGTGGTACCACACTGAGACAGTCGATTAAACCTGGTTTCGATCAATATTTTAGAGGATAACGCAAGTTTGGTCAGGGATAGGCCTGGGATTTGCCCTCTTCAGGGTCATGCTTTCGCAGTTTTAACATACATGTTGACCTGATCGAGGGTTTTTTCTGCTTTGCATCACGTAGTAAAGTGATACCACACTGAAGCAGTCCATTAAACCTGGTTTGGATCAATATTTTAGAGGATAACGCATGTTAGGTTTGGGTTAGGTCTAGGATTTGCCCACATCAGGCTCATACTTTCGCATATTTCTCATACTTCATGGCTAGATCCTGGGCTGTTTCTGGATTGTATCACGTAGTAATGCGGTACCACGCTGAAACAGTCAATTAAACCTCGTTTCGATCAATATTTTAGAGGATAACGCAAGTTAGGTCTGGGATAGGTCTGGGATTTGCCCTCATCAGGCTCATACTTTCGCGTTTTTCACGTACTTGTTGAACTGATCCTGGGTTTTTTCTCGTTTGCATCACGTAGTAAAGTGGTACCACACTGAAGCAGTCCATTAAACCTGGTTTGGATCAATATTTTAGAGGATAACGCATGTTAGGTTTGGGTTAGGTCTAAGATTTTCCCTCATCAGGCTCATACTTTCGCATATTTCTCATACTTCATGGCTAGATCCTGGGCTGTTTCTGGATTGTATCACGTAGTAATGCGGTACCACACTGAAACAGTCAATTAAACCTGGTTTCGATCAATATTTTAGAGGATAACGCAAGTTAGGTCTGGGATAGGTCTGGGATTTGCCCTCATCAGGCTCATACTTTCGCGTTTTTCACGTACTTGTTGAACTGATCCTGGGTTTTTTCTGGTTTGGATCACGTAGTAATGTGGGACCACACTGAAACAGTCAATTAAACCTGGTCATGATAAATATTTTAGAGGATAACGCATGTTAGGTCTGGGTTAGGTCTAGGCTTTGCCCTCGTCAGGCTCATACTTTCGCATGTTTCTCATACTTCATGGCTAGATCCTGGGCTATTTCTGGATTGGACACGTAGTAATGTGGTACCACGCTGAAATAGTCAATTAAAACTGGTTTCGATCAATATTTTAAAGGATAACGCAAGTTAGGTCTGGGATAGGTCTGGGATTTGCCCTCACCAGGCTCATACTTTCGCGTTTTTCACATACTTGTTGAACAGATCCTGGGTTTTTTCTGGTTTGGGTCATGAAGTAATGTGGTACCACACTGAAACAGTCGATTAAACCAGGTTTCGATCAATATTTTTGAGGATAACGCATGTTAGGTCTAGGTTAGGCCTGGGATTTTCACTCATCAGACACATGCTTTCGTATTCTTCACATACTTGTTGAACGGATCCTGGGTTTTTTCTGGTTTGGATCACGTAGCAATGTGGTGCCACACTGAGACAGTCGATTAAACCTGGTTTCGATCAATATTTTAGAGGATAACGCAAGTTTGGTCTGGGATAGGTCTGGGATTTGCCCTCATCAGGCTCATACATTCGCGTTTTTCACATACTTGTTGAACAGATCCTGGGTTTTTTCTGGTTTGGGTCACGTAGTAATGTGGTACCACACTGAAACAGTCGATTAAACCAGGTCTCGATCAATAATTTTGTGGATAACGCATGTTAGGTCTAGGTTAGGCCTGGGATTTTCACTCATCAGACTCATACTTTCGCGTTCTTCACATACTTGTTGAACGGATCCTGGGTTTTTTCTGGTTTGGATCACGTAGTAATGTGGGACCACACTGAAACAGTCAATTAAACCTGGTCATGATAAATATTTTAGAGGATAACGCATGTTAGGTCTGGGTTAGGTCGAGGCTTTGCCCTCGTCAGGCTCATACTTTCGCATGTTTCTCATACTTCATGGCTAGATCCTGGGCTATTTCTGGATTGGACACATAGTAATGTGGTACCACACTGAAACAGTCAATTAAACCTGGTTTCGATCAATATTTTAGAGGATAACGCAAGTTAGGTCTGGGATAGGTCTGGGATTTGCCCTCATCAGGCCCATACTTTCGCGTTTTTCACATACTTGTTGAACAGATCCTGGGTTTTTTCTGGTTTGGGTCATGTAGTAATGTGGTACCACACTGAAAGAGTCGATTAAACCAGGTTTCGATCAATATTTTTGAGGATAACGCATGTTAGGTCTAGGTTAGGCCTGGGATTTTCACTCATCAGACACATGCTTTCGTATTCTTCACATACTTGTTGAACGGATCCTGGGTTTTCTCGTGTTTGGATCACATAGTAATGTGGGACCACACTGAAACAGTCAATTAAACCTGGTTTCGACCAATATTTTAGAGAATAATTCATGTTAGTTCTAGGTTAGGTCTGGGATTTGCTCTCATCAGGCTCATTCTTTCGCATATTTCTCATACTTGATGGCTAGTTCCTGGGCTATTTCTGGATTGCATCACGTAGTAATGAAGTGCAACAATGAAACAGTCAATTAAACCTGGTTTCCATCAATATCTTAGAGGACAACGCAAGTTAGGTCTGGGATAGGTCTGGGATTTGCCCTCATCAGGCTCATACTTTCGCGTTTTTCACATACTTGTTGAACAGATCCTGGGTTTTTTCAGGTTTGGGTCACGTAGTAATGTGGTACCACACTGAAACAGTCGATTAAACCAGGTTTCGAACAATATTTTTTAGGATAACGCATGTTAGGTCTAGGTTAGGCTGGGGATTTTCTCTCTTCAGACTCATACTTTCGCAATCTTCACATACTTGTTGAACGGATCCTGGGTTTTTACTGGTTTGGATCACGTAGTAATGTGGTACCACACTGAAACATTCAATTAAACCTGGTCTTGATAAATATTTTAGAGGATAACGCATGTTAGGTCTGGGATAGGTCTGGGATTTGCCCTCATCAGGGTCATTCTTTCGCATTATTCTCATACTTGATGGCTAGATCCCGGACTTTTTCTGGATTGCACCACGTAGTAATGTGGTACCACACTGAAACAGTCAATTAAACCTGGTTTCCATCAATATTTTAGAGCACAACGCAAGTTAGGTCTGGGATAGGTCTGGGATTCGCCCTCATCAGGCTCATACTTTCGCGTTTTTCACGTACTTGTTGAACTGATCCTGGGTTTTTTCTGGTTTGCATCACGTAGTATAGTGGTACCACACTGAAGCAGTCCATTAAACCTGGTTTGGATCAATATTTTAGAGGACAACGCATGTTAGGTTTGGGTTAGGTCTAGGATTTTCCCTCATCAGGCTCATACCTTCCCATATTTCTCACACTTCATGGCTAGATCCTGGGCTTTTTCTGGATTGCATCACGTAGTAATGAAGTACAACACTGAAACAGTCAATTTAACCTGGTTTCCATCAATATCTGAGAGGACAACGCAAGTTAGGTCTGGGATAGGTCTGGGATTTGCCCTCATCAGGCTCATACTTTCGCGTTTTTCACATACTTGTTGAACAGATCCTGGGTTTTTTCAGGTTTGGGTCACGTAGTAATGTGGTACCACACTGAAACAGTCGATTAAACCTGGTTTCGATCAATATTTTTCAGGACAACGCATGTTAGGTCTAGGTTAGGCCGGGGATTTTCACTCATCAGACTCATACTTTCGCATTCTTCACATACTTGTTGAACGGATCCTGTGTTTTTACTGGTTTGGAACACGTAGTAATGTGGTACAACACTGAAACATTCAATTAAACCTGGTCTTGATAAATATTTTAGAGAATAATTCATGTTAGGTCTAGGTTAGGTCTGGGATTTGCTCTCATCAGGCTCATTCTTTCGCATTATTCTCATACTTCATGGCTGGATCCTGGGCTATTTCTGGATTGGATCACCTAGTAATGTGGTACCACACTGAAACAGTCAATGAAACCTGGTTTTGATCAATATTTTAGAGAATAATTCTTGTAAGGTCTAGGTTAGGTCTGGGATTTGCTCTCATCACGCTCATTCTTTCGCATATTTCTCATACTTGATGGATAGATCCTGGGCTTTTTCTGGATTGCATCACGTAGTAATGAAGTACAACACTGAAACAGTCAATTAAACCAGGTTTCCATCAATGTTTTACAGGATAACGCATGTTAGGTCTGGGATAGGTCTGGGATTTGCCCTCATCAGGCTCATACTTTCGCGTTTTTCACATACTTGTTGAACAGATCCTGGGTTTTTTCTGGTTTGCGTCACGTAGTAATGTGGTACCACACTGAAACAGTCCATTAAACCTGGTTTGGATCAATATTTTAGAGGATAACGCATGTTAGGTCTAGGTAAGGCCTGGGATTTTCACTCATCAGACTCATACTTTCGCATTCTTCACATACTTGTTGAACGGATCCCGGGTTTTTTCTGGTTTGCATCACGTAGTAATGTGGGACCACTCTGAAACAATCAATTAAACCTGGTCTTGATAAATATTTTAGAGAATAATTCATGTTAGGTCTAGGTTAGGTCTGGGATTTGCTCTCATCAGGCTCATTCTTTCGCATTTTTCTCATACTTGATGGCTAGATCCTGCACTTTTTCTGGATTGCACCACGTAGTAATGCGGTACCACACTGAAACAGTCAATTAAACCTGGTTTCGATCAATATTTTAGAGGATAACGCAAGTTACGTCTGGGATAGGTCTGGGATTTGCCCTCATCAGGCTCATACTTTCGCGTTTTTCACGTACTTGTTGAACTGATCCTGGGTTTTTTCTGGTTTGGAACACGTAGCAATGTGGTACCACACTGAGACAGTCGATTAAACCTGGTTTCGATCCAGATTTTAGAGGATAACGCAAGTTTGGTCTGGGATAGGTCTGGGATTTGCCCTCATCAGGCTCATACTTTCGCGTTTTTCACGTACTTGTTGAACTGATCCTGGGTTTTTTCTGGTTTGGATCACGTAGTAATGTGGGACCACACTGAAACAGTCAATTAAACCTGGTCATGATAAATATTTTAGAGGATAACGCATGTTAGGTCTGGGTTAGGTCTAGGCTTTGCCCTCGTCAGGCTCATACTTTCGCATGTTTCTCATACTTCATGGCTAGATCCTGGGCTATTTCTGGATTGGACACGTAGTAATGTGGTACCACACTGAAACAGTCAATTAAACCTGGTTTCGATCAATATTTTAGAGGATAAGGCAAGTTAGGTCTGGGATAGGTCTGGGATTTGCCCTCATCAGGCTCATACTTTCGCGTTTTTCACATACTTGTTGAACAGATCCTGGGTTTTTTCTGGTTTGGGCCATGTAGTAATGTGGTACCACACTGAAACAGTCGATTAAACCAGGTTTCGATCAATATTTTTGAGGATAACGCATGTTAGGTCTAGGTTAGGCCTGGGATTTTCACTCATCAGACACATGCTTTCGTATTCTTCACATACTTGTAGAACGGATCCTGGGTTTTTTCTGGTTTGGATCACGTAGCAATGTGGTACCACACTGAGACAGTCGATTAAACCTGGTTTCGATCAATATTTTAGAGGATAACGCAAGTTTGGTCTGGGATAGGTCTGGGATTTGCCCTCATCAGGCTCATACTTTCGCGTTTTTCACATACTTGTTGAACAGATCCTGGGTTTTTTCTGGTTTGGGTCACGTAGTAGTGTGGTACCACACTGAAACAGTCGATTAAACCAGGTTTCGATCAATAATTTAGAGGATAACGCATGTTAGGTCTAGGTTAGGCCTGGGATTTTCACTCATCAGACTCATACTTTCGCGTTCCTCACATGCTTGTTGAACAGATCCTGGGTTTTTTCTGGTTTGAATCACGTAGTAGTGTGGCACCACACGGAAACAGTCCATCAAACCTGATTTGGATCAATATTTTAGAGGATAACGTATGTTAGGTCTAGGTTAGCCCTGGGATTTTCACTCATCAGACTCATACTTTAGCATTCTTCACATACTTGTTGAACAGATACAGGGTTTTTTCTGGTTTGGTTCACGTAGTAATGTGGTACCACACTGAAACATTCAATTAAACCTGGTCTTGATAAATATTTTAGAGGATAACGCATGGTAGGTTTGGGTTAGGTCTTGGATTTGCCCTCATCAGGCTCATTCTTTCGCATATTTCTCATACTTGATGGCTAGATCCTGGGCTATTTCTGGATTGCTTCACGTAGTAATGAAGTGCAACAATGAAACAGTCAATTAAACCTGGTTTCCATCAATATCTTAGAGGACATCGCAAGTTAGGTCTGGGATAGGTCTGGGATTTTCACTCATCAGACTCATACCTTCGCATGCTTCACATACCTGTTGAACGGATCCTGGGTTTTTACTAGTTTGGATGACGTAGTAATGAAGTGCAACACTGAAACAGTCAATTAAACCTGGTTTCCATCAATATTTTAGAGGACAACGCATGTTAGGTCTAGGTTAGGCCTGGGATTTGCCCACATCAGGGTCATACTTTCGCAGTTTTAACATATATGTTGACCTTATCGAGGGTTTTTTCTGCTTTGGATCACGCAGTAAAGTGGTACCAAACTGAAACGGTCCATTAAACCTGGCTTGGATCAATATTTTAGAGGATAACGCATGTTAGGTCTAGGTTAGCCCTGGGATTTTCACTCATCAGACTCATACTTTAGCATTCTTCACATACTTGTTGAACAGATACAGGGTTTTTTCTGGTTTGGTTCACGTAGTAATGTGGTACCACACTGAAACATTCAATTAAACCTGGTCTTGATAAATATTTTAGAGGATAACGCATGGTAGGTTTGGGTTAGGTCTTGGATTTGCCCTCATCAGGCTCATACTTTCGCATATTTCTCATACTTCATGGCTAGACCCTGGGCTGTTTCTGGATTGTATCACGTAGTAATGTGGTACCACGCTGAAACAATCAATTAAACCTGATTTCGATCAATATTTTAGTGGATAACGCAAGTTAGGTTTGGGATAGGTCTGGGATTCGCCCTCACCAGGCTCATACTTTCGCATATTTCTCATACTTGATGGCTAGATCCTGGGTTTTTTCCGGTTTGGGTCACGTAGTAGTGTGGTACCACACTGTAACAGTCGATTGAACCTGGTTTCGAACAATATTTTTTAGGATAACGCATGTTAGGTCTAGGTTAGCCCTGGGATTTTCACTCATACTTTAGCATTCTTCACATACTTGTTGAACAGATACAGGGTTTTTTCTGGTTTGGTTCACGTAGTAATGTGGTACCACACTGAAACATTCAATTAAACCTGGTCTTGATAAATATTTTAGAGGATAACGCATGTTAGCTCTGGGATAGTTCTGGGATTTGCCCTCATCAGACTCATACTTTCGCACACTTCACATACTCGTTGAACAGATCCTGGGTTATTTTCTGGTTTGGATCACATAGTAATGTGGTACCACACTGAAACAGACGATTAAACCAGATTTCGATCAATATTTTTGAGGATAACGCATGTTAGGTCTAGGTTAGGCCGGGGTTTTTCACTCATCACACTCATACTTTCGCATTCTTCACATAGTTGTTGAACGGATCCTGGGTTTTTACTGGTTTGGATCACGTAGTAACGAAGTGCAACACTGAAACAGTCAATTAAACCTGGTTTCCATCAATATTTTAGAGAATAATTCATGTTAGGTCTAGGTTAGGTCTGGGATTTGCTCTCATCAGGCTCATTCTTTCGCATATTTCTCATACTTGATGGGTAGATCCTGGGCTTTTTCTGGATTGCATCACGTAGTAATGAAGTACAACACTGAAACAGTCGATTAAACCTGGTTTCCATCAATATCTTAGAGGACAACGCAAGTTAGGTCTTGGATAGGTCTGGGATTTGCCCTCATCAGGCTCATACTTTCGCGTTTTTCACATACTTGTTGAACAGATCCTGGGTTTTTTCCGGTTTGGGTCACGTAGTAGTGTGGTACCACACTGTAACAGTCCACTAAACCTGGTTTGGATCAATATTTTAGAGGATAACGCAAGTTAGGTCTGGGATAGGTCTGGGATTCGCCCTCATCAGGCTCATACATTCGCATATTTCTCATACTTGATGGCTAGATCCTGGGTTTTTTCCGGTTTGGGTCACGTAGTAGTGTGGTACCACACTGATACAATCAATTAAACCTGGTTTTGATAAATATTTTAGAGAACAACGCATGTTAGGTCAGGCTTAGGTCTAGGATTTGTCCTCATCAGGCTCATACTTTCGCATATTTCTCATACTTCATGGCTAGATCCTGGGCTGTTTCTGGATTGCATCACGTAGTAATGAAGTACAACACTGAAACAGTCAATTAAACCTGGTCTTGATAAATATTTTAGAGGATAACGCATGTTAGGTCTGGGATAGGTCTGGGATTTGCCCTCATCAGACTCATACTTTCGCACACTTCACATACTCGTTGAACAGATCCTGGGTTATTTTCTGGTTTGGATCACATAGTAATGTGGTACCACACTGAAACAGTCCACTAAACCTGGTTTGGATCAATATTCTAGAGGATAACGCAAGTTAGGTCTGGGATAGGTCTGGGATTCGCCCTCATCAGGCTCATTCTTTCGCATATTTCTCATACTTGATGGCTAGATCCTGGGCTTTTTCTGGATTGCATCACGTAGTAATGTGGGACCA
Organism: Colletes latitarsis; assembly: GCF_051014445.1. Lineage (NCBI taxonomy): Eukaryota > Metazoa > Arthropoda > Insecta > Hymenoptera > Colletidae > Colletes > Colletes latitarsis. The sequence continues at coordinate 21,726,355 of NW_027488366.1, read as the reverse complement.
CGCTGATACAATCAATTAAACCTGGTTTTGATAAATATTTTAGAGGACAACGCATGTTAGGTCTGGCTTAGGTCTAGGATTTGCCCTCATCAGGCTCATACTTTCGCATATTTCTCATACTTCATGGCTAGATCCTGGGCTGTTTCTGGATTGCATCACGTAGTAATGAAGTACAACACTGAAACAGTCAATTAAACCTGGTTTCCATCAATATCTTAGAGGACAACGCAAGTTAGGTCTGGGATAGGTCTGGGATTTGCCCTCATCAGGCTCATACTTTCGCGTTTTTCACATACTTGTTGAACAGATCCTGGTTTTTTTCTGGTTTGGATCACGTAGTAGTGTGGTACCACACTGAAACAGTCCATTAAACCTGGTTTGGATCAATATTTTAGAGGATAACGCATGTTAGGTCTAGGTTAGGTCTGGGATTTTCACTCATCAGACTCATACTTTCGCATTCTTCAGATACTTTTTGAACGGATCCTGGGTTTTTACTGGTTTGGATCACGTAGTAATGTGGTACCACACTGAAACATTCAATTAAACCTGGTCTTGATAAATATTTTAGAGGATGACGCATGTTAGGTCTGGGTTAGGTCTAGGATTTGCCTCCATCAGGCTCATACTTTCGCATATTTCTCATACTTCATGGCTGGATCCTGGGCTATTTCTGGATTGGGTCACGTAGTAATGTGGTACCTCCCTGAAACAATCAATTAAACCTGGTCATGATAAGTATTTTAGAGAATAATTCATGTTAGGTCTAGGTTAGGTCTGGGATTTGCTCTCATCAGACTCATACTTTCGCATTCTTCACATACTTTTTGAACGGATCCTGGGTTTTTTCTGGTTTGGATCACGTAGTAATGTGGGACCACACTGAAACAATCAATTAAACCTGGTATTGATAATTATTTTAGAGGATAACGCATGTTAGGTCTGGGATAGGTCTGGGATTTGCCCTCATCAGACTCATACTTTCGCACACTTCACATACTCGTTGAACAGATCCTGGGTTATTTTCTGGTTTGGATCACATAGTAATGTGGTACCACACTGAAACAGTCGAATAAACCAGGTTTCGAGGATAACGCAGGTTAGGTCTAGGTTAGGCCGGGGTTTTTCACACATCAGACTCATACTTTCGCATTCCTCACATACTTGTTGAACGGATCCTGGGTTTTAACTGGTTTGGATCACGTAGTAATGTGGTACCACACTGAAACATTCAATTAAACCTGGTCTTGATAAATATTTTAGAGGATGACGCATGTTAGGTCTGGGTTAGGTCTAGGATTTGCCCCCATCAGGCTAACACTTTCGCATATTTCTCATACTTTATGGCTGGATCCTGGGCTATTTCTGGATTGGATCACGTAGTAATGTGGTACCACACTGAAATTGTCAATTAAACCTGGTTTTGATCAATATTTTAGAGAATAATTCGTGTTATGTCTAGGTTAGGTCTGGGATTTGCTCTCATCAAACTCATTCTTTCGCATATTTCCCATACTTGATGGCTAGATCCTGGGCTTTTTCTGGATTGCATCACGTAGTAATGAAGTACAACACTGAAACAGTCAATTAAACCTGGTTTCCATCAATATTTTAGAGGACAACGCATGTTAGGTCTAGGTTAGGCCTGGGATTTGCCCTCATCAGGGTCATACTTCCGCAGTTTTTACATACATGTTGACCTGAGCGAGGGTTTTTTCTGCTTTGGATCACGTAGTAATGTGGGACCACACTGAAACAATCAATTAAACCTGGTCATTATATCTATTTTAGAGGATAACGCATGTTAGGTCTGGGATAGGTCTGGGATTCGCCCACATCAGGCTCATACTTTCGCATATTTCTCATACTTGATGGCTAGATCCTGGGCTTTTTCTGGATTGCATCACGTAGTAATGAAGTACAACACTGAAACAGTCAATTAAACCTGGTTTCCATCAATATCATAGAGGACAACGCAAGTTAGGTCAGGGATAGGTCTGGGATTTGCCCTCAACAGGCTCACACTTTCACGTTTTTCACACACTTGTTGAACAGATCCTGGGTTTTTTCCGGTTTGGGGCACGTAGTAGTGTGGTACCACACTGAAATTGTCAATTAAACCTGGTTTTGATCAATATTTTAGAGAATAATTCGTGTTATGTCTAGGTTAGGACTGGGATTTGCTCTCATCAGGCTCATTCTTTCGCATATTTCCCATACTTGATGGCTAGATCCTGGGCTTTTTCTGGATTGCGTCACGTAGTAATGAAGTACAACACTGAAACAGTCAATTAAACCTGGTTTCCATCAATATTTTAGAGGACAACGCATGTTAGGTCTAGGTTAGGTCTGGGATTTGCTCTCATCAGGCTCATTCTTTCGCATATTTCTCATACTTGATGGCTAGATCCTGGGCTTTTTCTGGATTGCATCACGTAGTAATGAAGTACAACACTGAAACAGTCAATTAAACCTGGTTTCCATCAATATCTTAGAGGACAACGCAAGTTAGGGCTGGGAGAGGTCTGGGATTTGCTCTCATCAGGCTCATACTTTCGCGTTTTTCACATACTTGTTGAACAGATCCTGGGTTTTTTCTGGTTTGGATCACGTAGTAATGTGGGACCACACTGAAACAATCAATTAAACCTGGTCATGATAAATATTTTAGAGGATAACGCATGTTAGGTCTAGGTTAGGTCTGGGATTTTCACTCATCAGACTCATACTTTCGCATTCTTCACATACTTTCTGAACGGATCCTGGGTTTTTTCTGGTTTGGATCACGTAGTAATGTGGGATCACACTGAAACAACCAATTAAACCTGGTATTGATAAATATTTTAGAGGATAACGCATGTTAGGTCTGGGATAGGTCTGGGATTTGCCCTCATCAGACTCATACTTTCGCACACTCCAGATACTCGTTGAACAGATCCTGGGTTATTTTCTGGTTTGGATCACATAGTAATGTGGTACCTCACTGAAGCAGTCGATTAAACCAGGTTTCGATCAATATTTTTGAGGATAACGCATGTTAGGTCTAGGTTAGGTCTGGGATTTGCTCTCAGCAGGCTCTTTCTTTCGCATATTTCTCATACTTCATGACTAGATCCTGGGCTGTTTCTGGATTGTATCACGTAGTAATGTGGTACCACGCTGAAACAGTCAATTAAAACTGGTTTCGATCAATATTTTAGAGGATAACGCAAGCTAGGTCTGGGATAGGTCTGGGATTCGCCCTCATCAGGCTCATACTTTCGCGTTTTTCACATACTTGTTGAACTGATCCTGGGTTTTTTCTGGTTTGGATCGCGTAGTAGTGTGGCACCACACGGAAACAGTCCATCAAACCTGATTTGGATCAATATTTTAGAGGATAACGTATGTTAGGTCTAGGTTAGGTCTGGGATCTTCACTCATCAGACTCATACTTTCGCATTCTTCACGTACTTGTTGAACGGATCCTGGGTTTTTTCTGGTTTGGATCACGTAGTAATGTGGGACCACACTGAAGCACTCAATTACACCTGGTTTCGATCAATGTTTTGCAGAATATTTCACGTTAGGTCTAGGTTAGGTCTGGGATTTGCTCTCAGCAGGCTCTTTCTTTCACATATTTCTCATACTTCATGACTAGATCCTGGGCTGTTTCTGGATTGTATCACGTAGTAATGTGGTACCACGCTGAAACAGTCAATTAAAACTGGTTTCGATCAATATTTTAGAGGATAACGCATGTTAGGTCTAGGTTAGGCCAGGGATTTTCACTCATCAGACACATGCTTTCGTATTCTTCACATACTTGTTGAACGGATCCTGGGTTTTTTCTGGTTTGGATCACGTAGTAATGTGGGACCACACTGAAACAGTCAATTAAACCTGGTTTCGACCAATATTTTAGAGAATAATTCATGTTAGTTCTAGGTTAGGTCTGGGATTTGCTCTCATCAGGCTCATTCTTTCGCATATTTCTCATACTTGATGACTAGATCCTAGGCTATTTCTGGATTGCTTCACGTAGTAATGAAGTGCAACAATGAAACAGTCAATTAAACCTGGTTTCCATCAATATCTTAGAGGACAACGCAAGTTAGGTCTGGGATAGGTCTGGGATTTGCCCTCATCAGGCTCATACTTTCGCCTTTTTCACATACTTGTTGAACAGATCCTGGGTTTTTTCTGGTTTGAATCACGTAGTAGTGTGGCACCACACGGAAGCAGTCCATCAAACCTGATTTGGATCAATATTTTAGAGGATAACGTATGTTAGGTCTAGGTTAGGTCTGGGATTTTCACTCATCAGACTCATACTTTCGCATTCTTCACATACTTGTTGAACGGATCCTGGGTTTTTTTCTGGTTTGGATCACGTAGTAATGTGGAACCACACTGAAACAATCAATTAAACATGGTCTTGATAAATATTTTAGAGGATAACGCATGTTAGGTCTGGGATGGGTCTGGGATTTGCCCCCATCGGACTCATACTTTCGCACACTTCACATACTCGTTGAACAGATCCTGGGTTATTTTCTGGTTTGGATCACATAGTAATGTGGTACCACACTGAAACATTCGATTAAACCAGGTTTCGATGAATATTTTTGAGGATAACTCATGTTAGGTCTAGGTTAGGTCTGGGATTTTCACTCATCAGACTCATACTTTCGCATGCTTCACATACCTGTTGAACGGATCCTGGGTTTTTACTAGTTTGGATGACGTAGTAATGAAGTGCAACACTGAAACAGTCAATTAAACCTGGTCTTGATAAATATTTTAGAGGACAACGCATGTTAGGTCTAGGTTAGGCCTGGGATTTGCCCACATCAGGGTCATACTTTTGCAGTTTTAACATATATGTTGAACAGATCCTGGGTTTTTTCTGGTTTGCGTCACGTAATAATGTGGTACCACACTGAAACAGTCGATTAAACCAGGTTTCGATCAATATTTTTGAGGATAACGCATGTTAGGTCTAGGTTAGGCCTGGGATTTTCACTCATCAGACTCATACTTTAGCATTCTTCACATACTTGTTGATCAGATACAGGGTTTTTTCTGGTTTGGTTCACGTAGTAATGTGGTACCACACTGAAACATTCAATTAAACCTGGTCTTGATAAATATTTTAGAGGATAACGCATGTTAGCTCTGGGATAGTTCTGGGATTTGCCCTCATCAGACTCATACTTTCGCACACTTCACATACTCGTTGTACAGATCCTGGGTTATTTTCTGGTTTGGATCACATAGTAATGTGGTACCACACTGAAACAGACGATTAAACCAGATTTCGTTCAATATTTTTGAGGATAACGCATGTTAGGTCTAGGTTAGGCCGGGGTTTTTCACTCATCACACTCATACTTTCGCATTCTTCACATAGTTGTTGAACGGATCCTGGGTTTTTACTGGTTTGGATCACGTAGTAACGAAGTGCAACACTGAAACAGTCAATTAAACCTGGTTTCGATCAATATTTTAGAGAATAATTCATGTTAGGTCTAGGTTAGGTCTGGGATTTGCTCTCATCAGGCTCATTCTTTCGCATATTTCTCATACTTGATGGCTAGATCCTGGGCTTTTTCTGGATTGCATCACGTAGTAATGAAGTACAACACTGAAACAGTCGATTAAACCTGGTTTCCATCAATATCTTAGAGGACAACGCAAGTTAGGTCTGGGATAGGTCTGGGATTTGCCCTCATCAGGCTCATACTTTCGCCTTTTTCACATACTTGTTGAACAGATCCTGGGTTTTTTCTGGTTTGAATCACGTAGTAGTGTGGCACCACACGGAAACAGTCCATCAAACCTGATTTGGATCAATATTTTAGAGGATAACGTATGTTAGGTCTAGGTTAGGTCTGGGATTTTCACACATCAGACTCATACTTTCGCATTCTTCACATACTTGTTGAACGGATCCTGGGTTTTTTTCTGGTTTGGATCACGTAGTAATGTGGAACCACACTGAAACAATCAATTAAACATGGTCTTGATAAATATTTTAGAGGATAACGCATGTTAGGTCTGGGATGGGTCTGGGATTTGCCCCCATCGGACTCATACTTTCGCACACTTCACATACTCGTTGAACAGATCCTGGGTTATTTTCTGGTTTGGATCACATAGTAATGTGGTACCACACTGAAACATTCGATTAAACCGGGTTTCGATGAATATTTTTGAGGATAACTCATGTTAGGTCTAGGTTAGGTCTGGGATTTTCACTCATCAGACTCATACTTTCGCATGCTTCACATACCTGTTGAACGGATCCTGGGTTTTTACTAGTTTGGATGACGTAGTAATGAAGTGCAACACTGAAACAGTCAATTAAACCTGGTCTTGATAAATATTTTAGAGGACAACGCATGTTAGGTCTAGGTTAGGCCTGGGATTTGCCCACATCAGGGTCATACTTTCGCAGTTTTAACATATATGTTGACCTGATCGAGGGTTTTTTCTGCTTTGGATCACGCAGTAAAGTGGTACCAAACTGAAACAGTCCATTAAACCTGGCTTGGATCAATATTTTAGAGGATAACGCATGTTAGGTCTAGGTTAGCCCTGGGATTTTCACTCATCAGACTCATACTTTAGCATTCTTCACATACTTGTTGATCAGATACAGGGTTTTTTCTGGTTTGGTTCACGTAGGAATGTGGTACCACACTGAAACATTCAATTAAACCTGGTCTTGATAAATATTTTAGAGGATAACGCATGTTAGCTCTGGGATAGTTCTGGGATTTGCCCTCATCAGACTCATACTTTCGCACACTTCACATACTCGTTGAACAGATCCTGGGTTATTTTCTGGTTTGGATCACATAGTAATGTGGTACCACACTGAAACAGACGATTAAACCAGATTTCATTCAATATTTTTGAGGATAACGCATGTTAGGTCTAGGTTAGGCCGGGGTTTTTCACTCATCACACTCATACTTTCGCATTCTTCACATAGTTGTTGAACGGATCCTGGGTTTTTACTGGTTTGGATCACGTAGTAACGAAGTGCAACACTGAAACAGTCAATTAAACCTGGTTTCGATCAATATTTTAGAGAATAATTCATGTTAGGTCTAGGTTAGGTCTGGGATTTGCTCTCATCAGGCTCATTCTTTCGCATATTTCTCATACTTGATGGCTAGATCCTGGGCTTTTTCTGGATTGCATCACGTAGTAATGAAGTACAACACTGAAACAGTCGATTAAACCTGGTTTCCATCAATATCTTAGAGGACAACGCAAGTTAGGTCTTGGATAGGTCTGGGATTTGCCCTCATCAGGCTCATACTTTCGCGTTTTTCACATACTTGTTGAACAGATCCTGGGTTTTTTCCGGTTTGGGTCACGTAGTAGTGTGGTACCACACTGAAACAGTCCACTAAACCTGGTTTGGATCAATATTTTAGAGGATAACGCAAGTTAGGTCTGGGATAGGTCTGGGATTCGCCCTCATCAGGCTCATACATTCGCATATTTCTCATACTTGATGGCTAGATCCTGGGTTTTTTCCGGTTTGGGTCACGTAGTAGTGTGGTACCACACTGATACAATCAATTAAACCTGGTTTTGATAAATATTTTAGAGAACAACGCATGTTAGGTCAGGCTTAGGTCTAGGATTTGTCCTCATCAGGCTCATACTTTCGCATATTTCTCATACTTCATGGCTAGATCATGGGCTGTTTCTGGATTGCATCACGTAGTAATGAAGTACAACACTGAAACAGTCAATTAAACCTGGTCTTGATAAATATTTTAGAGGATAACGCATGTTAGGTCTGGGATAGGTCTGGGATTTGCCCTCATCAGACTCATACTTTCGCACACTTCACATACTCGTTGAACAGATCCTGGGTTATTTTCTGGTTTGGATCACATAGTAATGTGGTACCACACTGAAACAGTCCACTAAACCTGGTTTGGATCAATATTCTAGAGGATAACGCATGTTAGGTCTAGGTTAGGCCTCGGATTTGGCCTCATCAGGGTCATACTTTCGCAGTTTTAACATACATGTTGACCTCATCGGGGGTTTTTTCTACTTTGGATCACGTAGTAAAGTGGTACCACACTAAAACAGTCAATTCAACCTGGTTTCGATTAATATTTTAGAGGATAACGCAATTTATGTCTGGGATAGGTCTGGGATTTGCCCTCATCAGGCTCATACTTTCGCGTTTTTCACATACTTGTTGAACGGGTCTTGGGTTTTTTTCTGGTGTGGATCAGGTAGTAATGTGGTACCACACTGAAACAATCAATTAAACCTGGTCTTGATAAATATTTTATAGGATAACGCATGTTAGGTCTGGGTTAGGTCTAGGATTTGCCCTCATCAGGCTCATACTTTCGCATATCTCTCATACTTCATGGTTGGATCCTGGGCAATTTCTGGATTGGATCACGTAGTAATGTGGTACCACAATGAAACAGTCAATTAAACCTGGTTTCGATCAATATTTTAGAGAATAATTCATGTTAGGTCTAGGTTAGGTCTGGGATTTGCTCTCATCAGGCTCATTCTTTCGCATATTTCTCATACTTGATGGCTAGATCCTGGGCTTTTTCTGGATTGCATCACGTAGTAATGAAGTACAACACTGAAACAGTCTATTAAACCTGGTTGCGATCAATATTTTAGAGGATAACGCAAGTTAGGTCTGGGACAGGTCTGGGATTTGCCCTCATCAGGCTCATACTTTCGAGTTTTTCACATACTTGTTGAACTGATCCTGGGTTTTTTCTGGTTTGGATCACGTAGTAGTGTGGTACCACACTGAAAAAGTCCATTAAACCTGGTTTGGATCAATATTTTAGAGGATAACGTATGTTAGGTTTGGGTTAGGCCTGGGATTTGCGCTCATCAGGCTCATTCTTTCGCAGTTATAACATGCATGTTGACCTGATCGAGGGTTTTATCTGCTTTGGATCACGTAGTAAAGTGGTACCACACTAAAACAGTCAATTAAACCTGGTTTCGATCAATATTTTAGAGGATAACGAAAGTTATGTCTAGTTTAGTTCTGGGATTAGCCCTTATCAGACTCATACTTTCGCATACTTCACATACTTGTTGAACAGATCCTGGGTTTTTTTCTGGTTTGGATCACGTAGTAATGTGGTACCACACTGAAACTGTCCATTAAACCTGGTTTCGATTAATATTTTTGAGGATAACGCATGTTAGGTCTAGGTTAGGCCGAGGATTTTCACTCATCAGACTCATACTTTCGCATTCTTCACATACTTGTTGAAAGGATCCTGGGTTTTTACTGGTTTGGATCACGTAGTAATGTGGTACCACACTGAAACAGTCAATTAAACCTGGTTTCGATCAATAGTTTAGAGAATAATTCATGTTAGGTCTAGGTTACGTCTGGGATTTGCTCTCATCAGGCTCATTCTTTCGCATATTTCTCATAGTTGATGGCTAGATCCTGGGCTTTTTCTGGATTGCATCACGTAGTAATGTAGTACAACACTGAAACAGTCAATTAAACCTGGTTTCCATCAATATTTTAGAGGACAACGCATGTTAGATCTAGGTTAGGCCTGGGATATGCCCTCATGAGGGTCATACTTTCGCAGTTTTAACATACATGTTGACCTGATCGAGGGTTATTACTGCTTTGGATCACGTAGTAAAGTGGTACCACACTGAAGCAGCCCATTAAACCTGGTTTGGATCAATATTTTAGAGGATAACGCATGTTAGGTTTGGGTTAGGTCAAGGATTTGCCCTCATCAGGCTCATACATTCGCATATTTCTCATACTTCATGGCTAGATCCTGGGCTGTTTCTGGATTGTATCACGTAGTAATGCGGTACCACGCTGAAACAGTCAATTAAACCTGGTTTCGATCAATATTTTAGAGGATAACGCAAGTTAGGTCTGGGATAGGTCTGGGATTCGTCCTCATCAGGCTCATTCATTCGCGTTTTTCACATACTCGTAGAACTGATCCTGGGTTTTTTCTGGTTTGGATCACGTTGCAAGGTGGTACCACACTGAAACAGTCGATTAAACCTGGTTTCGATCAATATTTTAGAGGATAACGCATGTTAGGTCTAGGTTAGGCCTGGGATTTTCACTCATCAGACTCATACTTTCGCATTTTTCACATTCTTGTTGAACGGCTCCTGTGTTTTTTCTGGTTTGGTTCACGTAGTAATGTGGTACCACACTGAAACATTCAATTAAACCTGGTCTTGATAAATATTTTAGAGGCTAACGCATGGTAGGTTTGGGTTAGGTCTAGGATTTGCCGACATCAGGCTCATACTTTCGCATATTTCTCATACTTCATGGCTAGATCCTGGGCTTTTTCTGGATTGGATCACGTAGTAATGAAGTACAACACTGGAACAGTCAATTTAACCTGGTTTCCATCAATATCTGAGAGGACAACGCAAGTTAGGTCTGGGATAGGTCTGGGATTTGCCCTCATCAAGCTCACACTTTCGCGTTTTTCACATACTTGTTGAACAGATCCTGGGTTTTTTCAGGTTTGGGTCACGTAGTAGTGAGGTACCACACTGAAACAGTCGATTAAACCTGGTTTCGATCAATATTTTTGAGGATAACGCATGTTAGGTCTAGGTTAAGCCGGGGATTTTCACTCATCAGACTCATACTTTCGCATTCTTCACATACTTGTTGAACGGATCCTGGGTTTTTACTGGTTTGGATCACGTAGTAATGTGGTACAACACTGAAACATTCAATTAAACCTGGTTTCGATCAATATTTTTGGGGATAACGCATGTTAGGTCTAGGTTAGGCCGTGGATTTTCACTCATCAGACTCATACTTTCGCATTCTTCACATACTTGTTGAACGGGTCCCTTGTTTTTTCTGGTTTGGTTCACGTAGTAATGTGGTACCACACTGAAACATTCAATTAAACCTGGTTTCCGTTAATATCTTAGAGCACAACGCATGTTAGGTCTGGGATAGGCCTGGGATTTGCCCTCATCAGGCTCATACTTTCGCATATTTCTCACACTTCATGGCAAGATCCTGGGCTTTTTCTGGATTGCATCACGTAGTAATGAAGTACAACACTGAAACAGTCAATTTAACCTGGTTTCCACCAATATCTGAGAGGACAACGCAAGTTAGGTCTGGGATAGGTCTGGGATTTGCCCTCATCAGGCTCATACTTTCGCGTTTTTCACATACTTGTTGAACAGATCCTGGGTTTTTTCAGGTTTGGGTCACGTAGTAGTGTGGTACCACACTGAAACAGTCGATTAAACCTGGTCTTGATAAATATTTTAGAGGATAGCGCATGTTAGGTCTGAGTTAGGTCTAGGATTTGCACCCGTCAGGCTCATACTTTCGCATATTTCTCATACTTCATGGCTGGATCCTGGGCTATTTCTGGATTGGATCACCTAGTAATGTGGTACCACACTGAAACAGTCAATTAAACCTGGTTTTGATCAATATTTTAGAGAATAATTCTTGTAAGGTCTAGGTTAGGTCTGGGATTTGCTCTCATCAGGCTCATTCTTTCGCATATTTCTCATACTTGATGGATAGATCCTGGGCTTTTTCTGGATTGCATCACGTAGCAATGAAGTACAACGCTGAAACAGTCAATTAAACCTGGTTTCCATCAATGTCTTAGAGGACAACGCATGTTAGGTCTGGGATAGGTCTGGGATTCGCCCTTATCAGGCTCATACTTTCGCGTTTCTCACATACTTGTTGAACGGGTCTTGGGTTTTTTCTGGTGTGTACCACGTAGTAATGTGTTACCACACTGAAACAATCAATTAAACCTGGTCTTGATAAATATTTTATAGGATAACGTAGATTTGGTCTGGGTTAGGTCTAGGATTTGCCCTCATCAGGCTCATACTTTCGCATATTTCTCATACTTCATGGCTGGATCCTGGGCTATTTCTGGATCGGATCACGTAGTAATGTGGTACCACACTGAAACAGTCAATTAAACCTGGTTTCGATCAATATTTTAGAGAATAATTCATGTTAGGTCTAGGTTAGGTCTGGGATTTGCTCTCATCAGGCTCATTCTTTCGCATATTTCTCATACTTGATGGCTTGATCCTGGGCTTTTTCTGGATTGCATCACGTAGTAATGAAGTACAACACTGAAACAGTCAATTAAACCTGGTTTCTATCAATATTTCAAAGGACAAAGCATGTCAGGTCTAGGTTAGGCCTGGGATTTGCCCTCATCAGGGTCATACTTTCGCAGTTTTAACATACATGTTGACCTGATCGAGGGTTTTTTCTGCTTTGAATCACGTAGTAAAGTGGTACCACACTGAAGCAGTCCATTAAACTTGGTTTGGATGAATATTTTAGAGGATAACGCATGTTAGGTTTGGTTTTGGTCTAGGATATGCCCTCATCAGGCTCATACTTTCGCGTTTTTCACATACCTGTTGAACAGATCCTGGGTTTTTTCCGGTTTGTGTCACGTAGTAGTGTGGTACCACACTGATACAGTCGATTAAACCTGGTGTCGATCAATATTTTTGGGGATAACGCATGTTATGTCTAGGTTAGGCCGTGGATTTTCACTCATCAGACTCATACTTTCGCATTCTTCACATACTTGTTGAACGGCTCCTGTTTTTTTTCTGGTTTGGTTCACGTAGTAATGTGGTACCACACTGAAACATTCAATTAAACCTGGTCTTGATAAATATTTTAGAGGATAACGCATGGTAGGTTTGGGTTAGGTCTAGGATTTGCCCTCATCAGGCTCATACTTTCGCATATTTCTCATACTTCATGGCTAGATCCTGGGCTTTTTCTGGATTGCATCACGTAGTAATGAAGTACAACACTGAAACAGTCAATTTAACCTGGTTTCCATCAATATCTGAGAGGACAACGCAAGTTAGGTCAAGGATAGGTCTGGGATTTGCCCTCATCAGGCTCACACTTTCGCAGTTTTAACATACATGTTGACCTGATCGAGGGTTTTTTCTACTTTGGATACGTAGTAAAGTGGTACCACACTAAAACAGTCAATTCAACCTGGTTTCGATTAATATCTTAGAGGATAACGCAATTTATGTCTGGGATAGGTCTGGGATTTGCCCTCATCAGGCTCATACTTTCGCGTTTTTCACATACTTGTTGAACGGGTCTTGGGTTTTTTTCTGGTGTGGATCACGTAGTAATGTGGTACCACACTGAAACAATCAATTAAACCTGGTCATGATAAATATTTTATAGGATAACGCATGTTAGGTCTGGGTTGGGTCTAGGATTTGCCCTCATCAGGCTCATACTTTCGCATATCTCTCATACTTCATGGTTGGATCCTGGGCAATTTCTGGATTGGATCACGTAGTAATGTGGTACCACACTGATGCAGTCCATTAAACTTGGTTTGGATGAATATTTTAGAGGATAACGCATGTTAGGTTTGGGTTTGGTCTAGGATATGCCCTCATCAGGCTCATACTTTCGCATATTTCTCATACTTCATGGCTAGATCCTGGGCTGTTTCTGGATTGTATCGCGTAGTAATGTGGTACCACGCTGAAACAGTAAATTAAACCTGTTTTCGATCAATATTTTAGAGGATAACGCAAGTTAGGTCTGGGATAGGTCTGGGATTCGCCCTCATCAGGCTCATACTTTCGCGTTTTTCACATACTTGTTGAACTGATCCTGGGTTTTTTCTGGTTTGGATCACGTAGCAATGTGGTACCACACCGAAACAGTCGATTAAACCTGGTTTCGATCAATATTTTAGAGGATAACGCAAGTTAGGTCTGGGATAGGTCTGGGATTTGCCCTCATCAGGCTCATACTTTCGCGTTTTTCACATACTTGTTGTACAGATCGTGGGCTTTTTCTGGTTTGGATCACGTAGTAATGTGGTACCACACTGAAACAGTCAATTAAACCTGGTTTCGATCAATATTTTAGAGAATAATTCATGTTAGGTCTAGGCTAGGTCTGGGATTTGCTCTCATCAGGCTCATTCTTTCGCATATTTCTCATACTTGATGGCTAGATCCTGGGCTTTTTCTGGATTGCATCACGTAGTAATGAAGTACAACAGTGAAACAGTCAATTAATCCTGGTTTCCATCAATATCTTAGAGGACAACGCAAGTTAGGTCTGGGATAGGTCTGTGATTTGCCCTCATCAGGCTCATACTTTCGCACACTTCACATACTCGTTGAACAGATCCTGGGTTATTTTCTGGTTTCGATCACATAGTAATGTGGTACCACACTGAAACAGTCGATTAAACCAGGTTTCGATCAATATTTTTGAGGATAACGCATGTTAGGTCTAGGTTAGGCCTGGGATTTTCACTCATCAGACACATACCTTCGCATTCTTCACATACTTGTTGAACGGATCCTGGGTTTTTTCTGGTATGGATCACGTAGTAATGTGGGAACACACTGAAACATTCAATTAAACCTGGTCTTGATAAATGTTTTAGAGGATAACGCATGATAGGTTTCGGTTAGGTCTAGGATTTGCCCTCATCAGGCTCATACTTTCGCATATTTCTCATACTTCATGGCTAGATCCTGGGCTTTTTCTGGATTGCATCACGTAGTAATGAGGTACAACACTGAAACAGTCAATTTAACCTGGTTTCCATCAATATCTGAGAGGACAACGATAGTTAGGTCTGGGATAGGTCTGGGATTTGCCCTCATCATGCTCATACTTTCGCGTTTTTCACATACTTGTTGAACAGATCCTGGGTTTTTTCAGGTTTGGGTCAGGTAGTAGTGTGGTACCACACTGAAACAGTCGATTAAACCTGGTTTCGATCAATATTTTTGAGGATAACGCATGTTAGGTCTAGGTTAGGACGGGGATTTTCACTCATCAGACTCATACTTTCGCATTCTTCACATACTTGTTGAACGGATCCTGGGTTTTTACTGGTTTGGATCACGTAGTAATGTGGTACAACACTGAAACATTCAATGAAACCTGGTTTCGATCAATATTTTTGGGGATAACGCATGTTATGTCTAGGTTAGGCCGTGGATTTTCACTCATCAGACTCATACTTTCGCATTCTTCACATACTTGTTGAACGGCTCCTGTGTTTTTTCTGGTTTGGTTCACGTAGTAATGTGGTACCACACTGAAACATTCAATTAAACCTGGTTTCCGTCAATATTTTAGAGCACAACGCATGTTAGGTCTGGGATAGGCCTGGTATTTCCCCTCATCAGGCTCATTCTTTCGCATATTTCTCACACTTCATGGCTAGATCCTGGGCTTTTTCTGGATTGCATCACGTAGTAATGAAGTACAACACTGAAACAGTCAATTTAACCTGGTTTCCATCAATATCTGAGAGGACAACGCAAGTTAGGTCTGGGATAGGTCTGGGATTTGCCCTTATCAGGCTCATACTCTCGCGTTTTTCACATACTTGTTGAACAGATCCTGGGTTTTTTCAGGTTTGGGTCACGTAGTAGTGTGGTACCACACTGAAACAGTCGATTAAACCTGGTTTCGATCAATATTTTAGAGGATAACGCAAGTTAGGTCTGGGATAGGTCTGGGATTCGCCCTCATCAGGCTCATACTTTCGCGTTTTTCACGTACTTGTTGAACTGATCCTGGGTTTTTTCTGGTTTGTATCACGTAGCAATGTGGTACCACACTGAGACAGTCGATTAAACCTGGTTTCGATCAATATTTTAGAGGATAACGCAAGTTTGGTCAGGGATAGGTCTGGGATTTGCCCTCATCAGGCTCATACTTTCGCGTTTTTCACATACTTGTTGAACAGATCCTGGGTTTTTTCTGGTTTGGGTCACGTAGTAATGTGGTACCACACTGAAACAGTCGATTAAACCAGGTTTCGATCAATAATTTTGAGGATAACGCATGTTAGGTCTAGGTTAGGCCTGGGATTTTCACTCATCAGACTCATACTTTCGCGTTCTTCACATACTTGTTGAACGGATCCTGAGTTTTTTTGGTTCGGATCACGTAGTAATGTGGGACCACACTGAAACAGTCAATTAAACCTGGTCATGATAAATATTTTAGAGGATAACGCATGTTAGGTCTGGGTTAGGTCTAGGATTTGCCCCCATCAGGCTCATACTTTCGCTCATTTCTCATACTTCATGGCTGGATCCTGGGCTGTTTCTGGATTGGATCACCTAGTAATGTGGTACCACACTGAAACAGTCAATGAAACCTGGTTTTAATCAATATTTTAGAGAATAATTCTTGAAAGGTCTAGGTTAGGTCTGGGATTTGCTCTCATCAGGCTCATTCTTTCGCATATTTCTCATACTTGATGGATAGATCCTGGGCTTTTTCTGGATTGCATCACGTAGTAATGAAGTACAACACTGAACCAGTCAATTAAACCTGGTTTGCATCAATGTTTTAGAGGACAACGCATGTTAGGTCTGGGATAGGTCTGGGATTTGCCCTCATCAGGCTCATACTTTCGCGTTTTTCACATACTTGTTGAGCAGATCCTGGGTTTTTTCTGGTTTGCGTCACGTAGAAATGTGATACCACACTGAAACAGTCCATTAAACCTGGTTTGGATCAATATTTTAGAGGATAACGCATGTTAGGTCTAGGTAAGGCCTGGGATTTTCACTCTTCAGACTCATACTTTCGCATTCTTCACATACTTGTTGAACGGATCCTGGGTGTTTTCTGGTTTGCATCACGTAGTAATGTGGGCCCACTCTGAAACGATCAATTAAACCTGGTCTTGATAAATATTTTAGAGAATAATTCATGTTAGGTCTAGGTTAGGTCTGGGATTTGCTCTCATCAGGCTCATTCTTTCGCATTTTTCTCATACTTGATGGCTAGATCCTGGACTTTTTCTGGATTGCACCACGTAGTAATGTGGTACCACACTGAAACAGGCAATTGAACCTGGTTTCCATCAATATTTTAGAGCACAACGCATGTTAGGTCTGGGATAGGCCTGGGATTTGCCCTCATCAGGGTCATGCTTTCGCAGTTTTAACATACATGTTGACCTGATCGAGGGTTTTTTCTGCTTTGCATCACGTAGTAAAGTGGAACCACACTGAAGCAGTCCATTAAACCTGGTTTGGATCAATATTTTAGAGGATAACGCATGTTAGGTTTGGGTTAGGTCTAGTATTTGCCCTCATCAGGCTCATACTTTCGCATATTTCTCATACTTCATGGCTAGATCCTGGGCTGTTTCTGGATTGTATCACGTAGTAATGCGGTACCACGCTGAAACAGTCAATTAAACCTCGTTTCGATCAATATTTTAGAGGATAACGCAAGTTAGGTCTGGGATAGGTCTGGGATTCGCCCACATCAGGCTCATACTTTCGCGTTTTTCACGTACTTGTTGAACTGATCCTGGGTTTCTTCTGGTTTGCATCACGTAGTAAAGTGGTACCACACTGAAGCAGTCCATTAAACCTGGTTTGGATCAATATTTTAGAGGATAACGCAAGTTAGGTCTGGGATAGGTCTGGGATTCGCCCTCATCAGGCTCAGACTTTCGCGTTTTTCACGTACTTGTTGAACTGATCCTGGGTTTTTTCTGGTTTGTATCACGTAGCAATGTGGTACCACGCTGAAACAGTCAATTAAACCTCGTTTCGATCAATATTTTAGAGGATAACGCAAGTTAGGTCTGGGATAGGTCTGGGATTCGCCCTCATCAGGCTCATACTTTCGCGTTTTTCACGTACTTGTTGAACTGATCCTGGGTTTTTTCTGGTTTGTATCACGTAGCAATGTGGTACCACGCTGAAACAGTCAATTAAACCTCGTTTCGATCAATATTTTAGAGCATAACGCAAGTTAGGTCTGGGATAGGTCTGGGATTCGCCCACATCAGGCTCATACTTTCGCATATTTCTCATACTTCATGGCTAGATCCTGGGCTGTTTCTGGATTGTATCACGTAGTAATGCGGTACCACGCTGAAACAGTCAATTAAACCTCGTTTCGATCAATATTTTAGAGGATAACGCAAGTTAGGTCTGGGATAGGTCTGGGATTCGCCCACATCAGGCTCATACTTTCGCGTTTTTCACGTACTTGTTGAACTGATCCTGGGTTTCTTCTGGTTTGCATCACGTAGTAAAGTGGTACCACACTGAAGCAGTCCATTAAACCTGGTTTGGATCAATATTTTAGAGGATAACGCAAGTTAGGTCTGGGATAGGTCTGGGATTCGCCCTCATCAGGCTCATACTTTCGCGTTTTTCACGTACTTGTTGAACTGATCCTGGGTTTTTTCTGGTTTGTATCACGTAGCAATGTGGTACCACGCTGAAACAGTCAATTAAACCTCGTTTCGATCAATATTTTAGAGGATAACGCAAGTTAGGTCTGGGATAGGTCTGGGATTCGCCCTCATCAGGCTCATACTTTCGCGTTTTTCTCGTACTTGTTGAACAGATCCTGGGTTTTTTCAGGTTTGGGTCACGTAGTAGTGTGGTACCACACTGAAACAGTCGATTAAACCTGGTTTCGATCAATATTTTTGAGGATAACGCATGTTAGGTCTAGGTTAGGCCGGGGATTTTCACTCATCAGACTCATACTTTCGCATTCTTCACATACTTGTTGAACGAATCCTGGGTTATTACTGGTTTGGATCACGTAGTAATGTGGTACAACACTGAAACATTCAACGAAACCTGGTTTCGATCAATATTTTTGGGGATAACGCATGTTAGGTCTAGGTTAGGCCGTGGATTTTCACTCATCAGACTCATACTTTCGCATTCTTCATATACTTGTTGAACGGCTCCTGTGTTTTTTCTGGTTTGGTTCACGTAGTAATGTGGTACCACACTGAAACATTCAATTAAACCTGGTTTCCGTCAATATTTTAGAGCACAACGCATGTTAGGTCTGGGATAGGCCTGGGATTTGCCCTCATCAGGGTCATGCTTTCGCAGTTTTAACATACATGTTGACCTGATCGAGGGTTTTTTCTGCTTTGCATCACGTAGTAAAGTGGTACCACACTGAAGCAGTCCATTAAACCTGGTTTGGATCAATATTTTAGTGGATAACGCATGTTAGGTTTGGGTTAGGTCTAGGATTTGCCCTCATCAGGCTCATACTTTCGCATATTTCTCATACTTCATGGCTAGATCCTGGGCTGTTTCTGGATTGTATCACGTAGTAATGCGGTACCACGCTGAAACAGTCAATTAAACCTCGTTTCGATCAATATTTTAGAGGATAACGCAAGTTAGGTCTGGGATAGGTCTGGGATTTGCCCTCATCAGGCTCATACTTTCGCGTTTTTCACGTACTTGTTGAACTGATCCTGGGTTTTTTCTCGTTTGCATCACGTAGTAAAGTGGTACCACACTGAAGCAGTCCATTAAACCTGGTTTGGATCAATATTTTAGAGGATAACGCATGTTAGGTTTGGGTTAGGTCTAGGATTTTCCCTCATCAGGCTCATACTTTCGCATATTTCTCATACTTCATGGCTAGATCCTGGGCTGTTTCTGGATTGTATCACGTAGTAATGCGGTACCACACTGAAACAGTCAATTAAACCTGGTTTCGATCAATATTTTAGAGGATAACGCAAGTTAGGTCTGGGATAGGTCTGGGATTTGCCCTCATCAGGCTCATACTTTCGCGTTTTTCACGTACTTGTTGAACTGATCCTGGGTTTTTTCTGGTTTGGATCACGTAGTGATGTGGGACCACACTGAAACAGTCAGTTAAACCTGGTCATGATAAATATTTTAGAGGATAACGCATGTTAGGTCTGGGTTAGGTCTAGGCTTTGCCCTCGTCAGGCTCATACTTTCGCATGTTTCTCATACTTCATGGCTAGATCCTGGGCTATTTCTGGATTGGACACGTAGTAATGTGGTACCACGCTGAAATAGTCAATTAAAACTGGTTTCGATCAATATTTTAAAGGATAACGCAAGTTAGGTCTGGGATAGGTCTGGGATTTGCCCTCACCAGGCTCATACTTTCGCACACTCCACATACTCGTTGAACAGATCCTGGGTTATTTTCTGGTTTGGATCACATAGTAATGTGGTACCTCACTGAAGCAGCCGATTAAACCAGGTTTCGATCAATATTTTTGAGGATAACGCATGTTAGGTCTAGGTTAGGTCTGGGATTTGCCCTCATCAGGCTCATACTTTCGCGTTTTTCACGTACTTGTTGAACTGATCCTGGGTTTTTTCTGGTTTGGATCACGTAGTAATGTGGTACCACACTGAAACAGTCGATTAAACCAGGTTTCGATCAATATTTTTGAGGATAACGCATGTTAGGTCTAGGTTAGGCCTGGGATTTTCACTCATCAGACACATGCTTTCGTATTCTTCACATACTTGTTGAACGGATCCTGGGTTTTTTCTGGTTTGGATCACGTAGCAATGTGGTGCCACACTGAGACAGTCGATTAAACCTGGTTTCGATCAATATTTTAGAGGATAACGCAAGTTTGGTCTGGGATAGGTCTGGGATTTGCCCTCATCAGGCTCATACTTTCGCGTTTTTCACATACTTGTTGAACGGATCCTGGGTTTTTTCTGGTTTGGATCACGTAGTAATGTGGGACCACACTGAAACAGTCAATTAAACCTGGTTTCGACCAATATTTTAGAGAATAATTCATGTTAGTTCTAGGTTAGGTCTGGGATTTGCTCTCATCAGGCTCATTCTTTCGCATATTTCTCATACTTGATGGCTAGATCCTGGGCTATTTCTGGATTGCTTCACGTAGTAATGAAGTACAACACTGAAACAGTCAATTAAACCTGGTTTCCATCAATATCTTAGAGGACAACGCAAGTTAGGGCTGGGAGAGGTCTGGGATTTGCTCTCATCAGGCTCATACTTTCGCGTTTTTCACATACTTGTTGAACAGATCCTGGGTTTTTTCTGGTTTGGATCACGTAGTAATGTGGGACCACACTGAAACAATCAATTAAACCTGGTCATGATAAATATTTTAGAGGATAACGCATGTTAGGTCTAGGTTAGGTCTGGGATTTTCACTCATCAGACTCATACTTTCGCATTCTTCACATACTTTCTGAACGGATCCTGGGTTTTTTCTGGTTTGGATCACGTAGTAATGTGGGATCACACTGAAACAACCAATTAAACCTGGTATTGATAAATATTTTAGAGGATAACGCATGTTAGGTCTGGGATAGGTCTGGGATTTGCCCTCATCAGACTCATACTTTCGCACACTCCACATACTCGTTGAACAGATCCTGGGTTATTTTCTGGTTTGGATCACATAGTAATGTGGTACCTCACTGAAGCAGCCGATTAAACCAGGTTTCGATCAATATTTTTGAGGATAACGCATGTTAGGTCTAGGTTAGGTCTGGGATTTGCTCTCAGCAGGCTCTTTCTTTCGCATGTTTCTCATACTTCATGACTAGGTCCTGGGCTGTTTCTGGATTGTATCACGTAGTAATGTGGTACCACGCTGAAACAGTCAATTAAAACTGGTTTCGATCAATATTTTAGAGGATAACGCAAGCTAGGTCTGGGATAGGTCTGGGATTCGCCCTCATCAGGCTCATACTTTCGCGTTTTTCACATACTTGTTGAACTGATCCTGGGTTTTTTCTGGTTTGGATCGCGTAGTAGTGTGGCACCACACAGAAACAATCCATCAAACCTGATTTGGATCAATATTTTAGAGGATAACGTATGTTAGGTCTAGGTTAGGTCTGGGATTTTCACTCATCAGACTCATACTTTCGCATTCTTCACATACTTGTTGAACGGATCCTGGGTTTTTTCTGGTTTGGATCACGTAGTAATGTGGGACCACACTGAAGCAGTCAATTACACCTGGTTTCGATCAATGTTTTGCAGAATATTTCACGTTAGGTCTAGGTTAGGTCTGGGATTTGCTCTCAGCAGGCTCTTTCTTTCGCATATTTCTCCTACTTCATGACTAGATCCTGGGCTGTTTCTGGATTGTATCACGTACTAATGTGGTACCACGCTGAAACAGTCAATTAAAACTGGTTTCGATCAATATTTTAGAGGATAACGCATGTTAGGTCTAGGTTAGGCCTGGGATTTTCACTCATCAGACTCATACTTTCGCGTTCCTCACATGCTTGTTGAACAGATCCTGGGTTTTTTCTGGTTTGGATCACGTAGTAGTGTGGCACCACACGGAAACAGTCCATCAAACCTGGTTTCGATCAATATTTTTGAGGATAACGCATGTTAGGTCTAGGTTAGGCCTGGGATTTTCACTCATCAGACACATGCTTTCGTATTCTTCACATACTTGTTGAACGGATCCTGGGTTTTTTCTGGTTTGGATCACGTAGTAATGTGGGACCACACTGAAACAGTCAATTAAACCTGGTTTCGACCAATATTTTAGAGAATAATTCATGTTAGTTCTAGGTTAGGTCTGGGATTTGCTCTCATCAGGCTCATTCTTTCACATATTTCTCATACTTGATGGCTAGATCCGGGGCTATTTCTGGATTGCTTCACGTAGTAATGAAGTGCAACAATGAAACAGTCAATTAAACCTGGTTTCCATCAATATCTTAGAGGACAACGCAAGTTAGGTCTGGGATAGGTCTGGGATTTGCCCTCATCAGGCTCATACTTTCGCCTTTTTCACATACTTGTTGAACAGATCCTGGGTTTTTCCTGGTTTGAATCACGTAGTAGTGTGGCACCACACGGAAACAGTCCATCAAACCTGATTTGGATCAATATTTTAGAGGATAACGTATGTTAGGTCTAGGTTAGGTCTGGGATTTTCACTCATCAGACTCATACTTTCGCATTCTTCACATACTTGTTGAACGGATCCTGGGTTTTTTTCTGGTTTGGATCACGTAGTAATGTGGAACCACACTGAAACAATCAATTAAACATGGTCTTGATAAATATTTTAGAGGATAACGCATGTTAGGTCTGGGATGGGTCTGGGATTTGCCCCCATCGGACTCATACTTTCGCACACTTCACATACTCGTTGAACAGATCCTGGGTTATTTTCTGGTTTGGATCACATAGTAATGTGGTACCACACTGAAACATTCGATTAAACCAGGTTTCGATGAATATTTTTGAGGATAACTCATGTTAGGTCTAGGTTAGGTCTGGGATTTTCACTCATCAGACTCATACTTTCGCATGCTTCACATACCTGTTGAACGGATCCTGGGTTTTTACTAGTTTGGATGACGTAGTAATGAAGTGCAACACTGAAACAGTCAATTAAACCTGGTCTTGATAAATATTTTAGAGGACAACGCATGTTAGGTCTAGGTTAGGCCTGGGATTTGCCCACATCAGGGTCATACTTTCGCAGTTTTAACATATATGTTGACCTGATCGAGGGTTTTTTCTGCTTTGGATCACGCAGTAAAGTGGTACCAAACTGAAACAGTCCATTAAACCTGGCTTGGATCAATATTTTAGCGGATAACGCATGTTAGGTCTAGGTTAGCCCTGGGATTTTCACTCATCAGACTCATACTTTAGCATTCTTCACATACTTGTTGATCAGATACAGGGTTTTTTCTGGTTTGGTTCACGTAGTAATGTGGTACCACACTGTAACATTCAATTAAACCTGGTCTTGATAAATATTTTAGAGGATAACGCATGTTAGCTCTGGGATAGTTCTGGGATTTGCCCTCATCAGACTCATACTTTCGCACACTTCACATACTCGTTGAACAGATCCTGGGTTATTTTCTGGTTTGGATCACATAGTAATGTGGTACCACACTGAAACAGACGATTAAACCAGATTTCGTTCAATATTTTTGAGGATAACGCATGTTAGGTCTAGGTTAGGCCGGGGTTTTTCACTCATCACACTCATACTTTCGCATTCTTCACATAGTTGTTGAACGGATCCTGGGTTTTTACTGGTTTGGATCACGTAGTAACGAAGTGCAACACTGAAACAGTCAATTAAACCTGGTTTCGATCAATATTTTTGAGAATAATTCATGTTAGGTCTAGGTTAGGTCTGGGATTTGCTCTCATCAGGCTCATTCTTTCGCATATTTCTCATACTTGATGGCTAGATCCTGGGCTTTTTCTGGATTGCATCACGTAGTAATGAAGTACAACACTGAAACAGTCGATTAAACCTGGTTTCCATCAATATCTTAGAGGACAACGCAAGTTAGGTCTTGGATAGGTCTGGGATTTGCCCTCATCAGGCTCATACTTTCGCGTTTTTCACATACTTGTTGAACAGATCCTGGGTTTTTTCCGGTTTGGGTCACGTAGTAGTGTGGTACCACACTGAAACAGTCCACTAAACCTGGTTTGGATCAATATTTTAGAGGATAACGCAAGTTAGGTCTGGGATAGGTCTGGGATTCGCCCTCATCAGGCTCATACATTCGCATATTTCTCATACTTGATGGCTAGATCCTGGGTTTTTTCCGGTTTGGGTCACGTAGTAGTGTGGTACCACACTGATACAATCAATTAAACCTGGTTTTGATAAATATTTTAGAGAACAACGCATGTTAGGTCAGGCTTAGGTCTAGGATTTGCCCTCATCAGACTCATACTTTCGCACACTTCACATACTCGTTGAACAGATCCTGGGTTATTTTCTGGTTTAGATCACATAGTAATGTGGTACCACACTGAAACAGTCCACTAAACCTGGTTTGGATCAATATTCTAGAGGATAACGCAAGTTAGGTCTGGGATAGGTCTGGGATTCGCCCTCATCAGGCTCATTCTTTCGCATATTTCTCATACTTGATGGCTAGATCCTGTGCTTTTTCTGGATTGCATCACGTAGTAATGTGGGACCACGCTGATACAATCAATTAAACCTGGTTTTGATAAATATTTTAGAGGACAACGCATGTTAGGTCTGGCTTAGGTCTAGGATTTGCCCTCATCAGGCTCATACTTTCGCATATTTCACATACTTGATGGCTAGATCCTGGGCTTTTTCTGGATTGCATCACGTAGTAATGAAGTACAACACTGAAACAGTCAATTAAACCTGGTTTCCATCAATATCTTAGAGGACAACGCAAGTTAGGTCTGGGATAGGTCTGGGATTTGCCCTCATCAGGCTCATACTTTCGCGTTTTTCACATACTTGTTGAACAGATCCTGCTTTTTTTCTGGTTTGGATCACGTAGTAGTGTGGTACCACACTGAAACAGTCCATTAAACCTGGTTTGGATCAATATTTTAGAGGATAACGCATGTTAGGTCTAGGTTAGGTCTGGGATTTTCACTCATCAGACTCACACTTTCGCATTCTTCAGATACTTTTTGAACGGATCCGGGGTTTTTATTGGTTTGGATCACGTAGTAATGTGGTACCACACTGAAACATTCAATTAAACCTGGTCTTGATAAATATTTTAGAGGATGACGCATGTTAGGTCTGGGTTAGGTCTAGGATTTGCCTCCATCAGGCTCATACTTTCGCATATTTCTCATACTTCATGGCTGGATCCTGGGCTATTTCTGGATTGGGTCACGTAGTAATGTGGTACCTCCCTGAAACAATCAATTAAACCTGGTCATGATAAGTATTTTAGAGAATAATTCATGTTAGGTCTGGGATAGGTCTGGGATTTGCCCTCATCAGACTCATACTTTCGCACACTTCACATACTCGTTGAACAGATCCTGGGTTATTTTCTGGTTTGGATCACATAGTAATGCGGTACCACACTGAAACAGTCGAATAAACCAGGTTTCGAGGATAACGCATGTTAGGTCTAGGTTAGGCCGGGGTTTTTCACACATCAGACTCATACTTTCGCATTCCTCACATACTTGTTGAACGGATCCTGGGTTTTAACTGGTTTGGATCACGTAGTAATGTGGTACCACACTGAAACATTCAATTAAACCTGGTCTTGATAAATATTTTAGAGGATGACGCATGTTAGGTCTGGGTTAGGTCTAGGATTTGCCCCCATCAGGCTCATACTTTCGCATATTTCTCATACTTTATGGCTGGATCCTGGGCTATTTCTGGATTGGATCACGTAGTAATGTGGTACCACACTGAAATTGTCAATTAAACCTGGTTTTGACCAATATTTTAGAGAATAATTCGTGTTATGTCTAGGTTAGGTCTGGGATTTGCTCTCATCAGGCTCATTCTTTCGCATATTTCCCATACTTGATGGCTAGATCCTGGGCTTTTTCTGGATTGCATCACGTAGTAATGAAGTACAACACTGAAACAGTCAATTAAACCTGGTTTCCATCAATATTTTAGAGGACAACGCATGTTAGGTCTAGGTTAGGCCTGGGATTTGCCCTCATCAGGGTCATACTTCCGCAGTTTTTACATACATGTTGACCTGAGCGAGGGTTTTTTCTGCTTTGGATCACGTAGTAATGTGGGACCACACTGAAACAATCAATTAAACCTGGTCATGATATCTATTTTAGAGGATAACGCATGTTAGGTCTGGGATAGGTCTGGGATTCGCCCACATCAGGCTCATACTTTCGCATATTTCACATACTTGATGGCTAGATCCTGGGCTTTTTCTGGATTGCATCACGTAGTAATGAAGTACAACACTGAAACAGTCAATTAAACCTGGTTTCCATCAATATCATAGAGGACAACGCAAGTTAGGTCAGGGATAGGTCTGGGATTTGCCCTCAACAGGCTCACACTTTCGCGTTTTTCACACACTTGTTGAACAGATCCTGGGTTTTTTCCGGTTTGGGTCACGTAGTAGTGTGATACCACACTGAAACAGTCGATTAAACCTGGTTTCGATCAATAGTTTTGAGGATAACGCATGTTAGGTCTAGGTTAGGCCGGGGATTTTCACTCATCAGACTCATACTTTCGCATTCTTCACATACTTGTTGAACGGATCCTGGGTTTTTTCTGGTTTGGATCACGTAGTAATGTGGGACCACACTGAAGCAGTCAATTACACCTGGTTTCGATCAATGTTTTGGAGAATATTTCATGTTAGGTCTAGGTTAGGTCTGGGATTTGCTCTCATCAGGCTCATTCTTTCGCATATTTCTCATACTTGATGGCTAGATCCTGGGCTTTTTCTGGATTGCATCACGTAGAAATGAAGTACAACACTGAAACAGTCAATTAAACCTGGTTTCCATCAATATCTTAGAGGACAACGCAAGTTAGGGCTGGGAGAGGTCTGGGATTTGCTCTCATCAGGCTCATACTTTCGCGTTTTTCACATACTTGTTGAACAGATCCTGGGTTTTTTCTGGTTTGGATCACGTAGTAATGTGGGACCACACTGAAACAATCAATTAAACCTGGTCATGATAAATATTTTAGAGGATAACGCATGTTAGGTCTAGGTTAGGTCTGGGATTTTCACTCATCAGACTCATACTTTCGCATTCTTCACATACTTTCTGAACGGATCCTGGGTTTTTTCTGGTTTGGATCACGTAGTAATGTGGGATCACACTGAAACAATCAATTAAACCTGGTATTGATAAATATTTTAGAGGATAACGCATGTTAGGTCTGGGATAGGTCTGGGATTTGCCCTCATCAGACTCATACTTTCGCACACTCCACATACTCGTTGAACAGATCCTGGGTTATTTTCTGGTTTGGATCACATAGTAATGTGGTACCTCACTGAAGCAGTCGATTAAACCAGGTTTCGATCAATATTTTTGAGGATAACGCATGTTAGGTCTAGGTTAGGCCGGGGATTTTCACTCATCAGACTCATACGTTCGCATTCTTCACATACTTTTTGAACGGATCCTGGGTTTTTACTGGTTTGGATCACGTAGTAACGAAGTGCAACACTGAAACAGTCAATTAAACCTGGTTTCGATCAATATTTTAGAGAATAATTCATGTTAGGTCTAGGTTAGGTCTGGGATTTGCTCTCATCAGGCTCATTCTTTCGCATATTTCTCATACTTGATGGCTAGATCCTGGGCTTTTTCTGGATTGCATCACGTAGTAATGAAGTACAACACTGAAACAGTCGATTAAACTTGGTTTCCATCAATATCTTAGAGGACAACGCAAGTTAGGTCTTGGATAGGTCTGGGATTTGCCCTCATCAGGCTCATACTTTCGCGTTTTTCACATACTTGTTGAACAGATCCTGGGTTTTTTCCGGTTTGGGTCACGTAGTAGTGTGGTACCACACTGAAACAGTCCACTAAACCTGGTTTGGATCAATATTTTAGAGGATAACGCAAGTTAGGTCTGGGATAGGTCTGGGATTCGCCCTCATCAGGCTCATACATTCGCATATTTCTCATACTTGATGGCTAGATCCTGGGTTTTTTCCGGTTTGGGTCACGTAGTAGTGTGGTACCACACTGATACAATCAATTAAACCTGGTTTTGATAAATATTTTAGAGAACAACGCATGTTAGGTCAGGCTTAGGTCTAGGATTTGCCCTCATCAGACTCATACTTTCGCACACTTCACATACTCGTTGAACAGATCCTGGGTTATTTTCTGGTTAGATCACATAGTAATGTGGTACCACACTGAAACAGTCCACTAAACCTGGTTTGGATCAATATTCTAGAGGATAACGCAAGTTAGGTCTGGGATAGGTCTGGGATTCGCCCTCATCAGGCTCATTCTTTCGCATATTTCTCATACTTGATGGCTAGATCCTGTGCTTTTTCTGGATTGCATCACGTAGTAATGTGGGACCACGCTGATACAATCAATTAAACCTGGTTTTGATAAATATTTTAGAGGACAACGCATGTTAGGTCTGGCTTAGGTCTAGGATTTGCCCTCATCAGGCTCATACTTTCGCATATTTCTCATACTTCATGGCTAGATCCTGGGCTGTTTCTGGATTGCATCACGTAGTAATGAAGTACAACACTGAAACAGTCAATTAAACCTGGTTTCCATCAATATCTTAGAGGACAACGCAAGTTAGGTCTGGGATAGGTCTGGGATTTGCCCTCATCAGGCTCATACTTTCGCGTTTTTCACATACTTGTTGAACAGATCCTGCTTTTTTTCTGGTTTGGATCACGTAGTAGTGTGGTACCACACTGAAACAGTCCATTAAACCTGGTTTGCATCAATATTTTAGAGGATAACGCATGTTAGGTCTAGGTTAGGTCTGGGATTTTCACTCATCAGACTCACACATTCGCATTCTTCAGATACTTTTTGAACGGATCCTGGGTTTTTATTGGTTTGGATCACGTAGTAATGTGGTACCACACTGAAACATTCAATTAAACCTGGTCTTGATAAATATTTTAGAGGATGACGCATGTTAGGTCTGGGTTAGGTCTAGGATTTGCCTCCATCAGGCTCATACTTTCGCATATTTCTCATACTTCATGGCTGGATCCTGGGCTATTTCTGGATTGGGTCACGTAGTAATGTGGTACCTCCCTCAAACAATCAATTAAACCTGGTCATGATAAGTATTTTAGAGAATAATTCATGTTAGGTCTGGGATAGGTCTGGGATTTGCCCTCATCAGACTCATACTTTCGCACACTTCACATACTCGTTGAACAGATCCTGGGTTATTTTCTGGTTTGGATCACATAGTAATGCGGTACCACACTGAAACAGTCGAATAAACCAGGTTTCGAGGATAACGCATGTTAGGTCTAGGTTAGGCCGGGGTTTTTCACACATCAGACTCATACTTTCGCATTCCTCACATACTTGTTGAACGGATCCTGGGTTTTAACTGGTTTGGATCACGTAGTAATGTGGTACCACACTGAAACATTCAATTAAACCTGGTCTTGATAAATATTTTAGAGGATGACGCATGTTAGGTCTGGGTTAGGTCTAGGATTTCCCCCATCAGGCTCATACTTTCGCATATTTCTCATACTTTATGGCTGGATCCTGGGCTATTTCTGGATTGGATCACGTAGTAATGTGGTACCACACTGAAATTGTCAATTAAACCTGGTTTTGATCAATATTTTAGAGAATAATTCGTGTTATGTCTAGGTTAGGTCTGGGATTTTCACTCATCAGACTCATACTTTCGCACACTTCACATACTCGTTGAACAGATCCTGGGTTATTTTCTGGTTTGGATCACATAGTAATGTGGTACCACACTGAAACAGTCGATTAAACCAGTTTTCGATCAATATTTTTGAGGATAACGCATGTTAGGTCTAGGTTAGACCGGGGTTTTTCACTCATCAGACTCATACTTTCGCATTCTTCACATACTTGTTGAACGGATCCTGGGTTTTTACTGGTTTGGATCACGTAGTAATGTGGTACCACGCTGAAACAGTCAATTAAAACTGGTTTCGATCAATATTTTAGGGGATAACACAAGTTTGGTCTGGGATAGGTCTGGGATTCGCCCTCATCAGGCTCATACTTTCGCGTTTTTCACATACTTGTTCAACTGATCCTGGGTTTTTTCTGGTTTGGATCACGTAGCAATGTGGTACCACACTGAAACAGTCGATTAAACCTGGTTTCGATCAATATTTTAGAGGATAACGCAAGTTTGGTCTGGGATAGGTCTGGGATTTGCCCTCATCAGGCTCATACTTTCGCGTTTTTCACATACTTGTTGCACAGGTCCCGTTTTTTTCTGGTTTGGATCACGTAGTAAAGTGGTACCACACTGAAACAGTCCATTAAACCTGGTTTGGATCAATATTTTTGAGAACAACGCATGTTAGGTCTAGGTTAGCCCTGGGATTTTCACTCATCAGACTCATACTTTAGCATTCTTCACATACTTGTTGAACAGATACAGGGTTTTTTATGGTTTGGTTCACGTAGTAATGTGGTACCACACTGAAACATTCAATTAAACCTGGTCTTGATAAATATTTTAGAGGATAACGCATGTTAGGTTTGGGTTAGGTCTGGGATTCGCCCTCATCAGGCTCATACTTTCGCGTTTTTCACATACTTGTTGACCTGATCCTGGGTTTTTTCTGGTTTGGATCACGTAGTAATGTGGTACCACACTGAAACAGTCGATTAAACCCGGTTTCGATCAATATTTTAGAGGATAACGCAAGTTAAGTCTGGGATAGGTCTGGGATTTGCTCCCATCAGGCTCATTCTTTCGCATATTTCTCATACTTGATGGCTAGATCCTGGGCTTTTTCTGGATTGCATCACGTAGTAATGAAGTACAACACTGAAACAGTCAATTAAACCTGGTTTGCATCAATATCTTAGAGGACAACGCGAGTTAGGTCTGGGATAGGTCTGGGATTTGCCCTCATCAGGGTCATACTTTCGCAGTTCTAACATACATGCTGACCTGATCGAGTGTTTTTTCTGCTTTGGATCACGTAGTAAAGTGGTACCACACTGAAACAGTCCATTAAACCTGGTTTGGATCAATATTTTTGAGGATAACGCATGTTAGGTCTAGGTTAGGCCTGGGATTTTCACGCATCAGACTCATACTTTCGCATTCTTCACATACTTGTTGACCGGATCCTGGGTTTTTTCTGGTTTGGTTCACGTAGTAATGTGGGACCACACCGTAACAATCAATTAAACCTGGTTTCGACCAATATTTTAGAGGATAACGCAAGTTTGGTCTGGGATAGGTCTGGGCTTTGCCCTCATCAGGCTCATACTTTCGCGTCTTTCACATACTTGTTGAGCAGATCCTGGGTTTTTTCTGGTTTGGATCACGTAGTAATGTGGTACCACACTGAAACAGTCAATTAAACCTGGTTTTGATGAATATTTTAGAGAATAATTCATGTTAGGTCTAGGTTAGGTCTGGGATTTGCTCTCATCAGGCTCATTCTTTCGCATATTTCTCATACTAGATGGCTAGTTCCGGGGCTTTTTCTGGATTGCATCACATAGTAATGCAGTACAACACTGAAACACTCAATTAAACCTGGTTTCGATCAATATTATTGAGGATAACTCATGTTAGGTCTAGGTTAGGCCTGGGATTTTCACTCATCAGACTCATACTTTCGCATTCTTCACATACTTGTTGAACGGATCTTGGGTTTTTTCTGGTGTGAATCACGTAGTAATGTGGTACCACACTGAAACAATCAATTAAACCTGATCTTGATAAATATTTTAGAGGATAACGCATGTTAGGTCTGGGTTAGGTCTAGGATTTGCCATCATCAGGCTCATACTTTCGCATATTTCTCATACTTCATGGCTGGATCCTGGGCTATTTCTGGATTGGATCACGTAGCAATGTGGTACCACACTGTAACAGTCAATTAAACCTGGTTTTGATCAATATTTTAAAGGATAACGCAAGTTAAGTTTGGGATAGGTCTGGGCTTTGCCCTCATCAGGCTCATACTTTCGCGTCTTTCACATACTTGTTGAGCAGATCCTGGGTTTTTTCTGGTTTGGGTCACGTAGTAATGTGGTACCACACTGAAACAGTCAATTAAACCTGGTTTTGATGAATATTTTAGAGAATAATTCATGTTAGGTCTAGGTTAGGTCTGGGATTTGCTCTCGTCAGGCTCATTCTTTCGCATATTTCTCATACTTGACGGCTAGATCCTGAGCTTTTTCTGGATTGCATCACGTAGTAATGAAGTACAACACTGAGACGGTCAATTAAACCTGGTTTCGATCAATATTTTAAAGGATAACGCAAGTTAAGTCTGGGATAGGTCTGGGATTTGACCTCATCAGACTCATACTTTCGCGTTTTTCACATACTTGTTGAACAGATCCTGGGTTTTTTCTGGTTTGGATCACGTAGTAGTGTGGTACCACACTGAAACAGTCCATTAAACCTGTTTGCGATCAATATTTGAGAGGATAACGCATGTTAGGTCTGGGTTAGGTCTAGGATTTGCCCTCATCAGGCTCATACTTTCGCATATTTCTCATACTTCGTGGCTGGATCCTCGGCTATTTCTGGTTTGGATCACGTAGTAATGTAGGACCACACTGAAACAGTCAATTAAACCTGGTTTCGATCAATATATTAGAGAATAATTCATGTTAGGTCCAGGTTAGGTCTGGGATTTGCTCTCATCAGGCTCATTCTTTCGCACACTTCACATACTCGTTGAACAGATCCTGGGTTATTTTCTGGTTTGGATCCCATAGTAATGTGGTACCACACTGAAACAGTCGATTAAACCAGGTTTCGATCAATATTTTTGAAGATAACGCATGTTAGGTCTAGGTTAGGCCTGGGATTTTCACTCATCAGGCTCATACTTTCGCATTCTTCTCATACTTGTTGAACGGATCCTGGGTTTTTTCTGGTTTGGATCACGTAGTAATGTGGTACCACGCTGAAACAGTCAATTAAACCTGGTTTTGATCAATATTTTAGAGAATAATTGATGTTATGTCTAGGTAAGCTCTGGGA
Organism: Colletes latitarsis; assembly: GCF_051014445.1. Lineage (NCBI taxonomy): Eukaryota > Metazoa > Arthropoda > Insecta > Hymenoptera > Colletidae > Colletes > Colletes latitarsis. The sequence continues at coordinate 21,693,032 of NW_027488366.1, read as the reverse complement.
TTTGCTCTCATCAGGCTCATTCTTTCGCATATTTCTCATACTTGATGGCTAGATCCTGGGCTTTTTCTGGATTGCATCACGTAGTAATGAAGTACAACACTGAAACAGTCAATTAAACCTGGTTTCGATCAATATTTTAGAGAATAATTCATGTTAGGTCTAGGTTAGGTCTGGGATTTGCTCTCATCAGGCTCATTCTTTCGCATATTTCTCATATTTGATGGCTAGATCCTGGGCTTTTTCTGGATTGCATCACGTAGTAATGAAGTACAACACTGAAACAGTCAATCAAACCTGGTTTCCATCAATATCTTAGAGGACAACGCAAGTTAGGTCTGGGATAGGTCTGGGATTTGCCCACATCAGGCTCATACTTTCGCGTTTTTCACATACATGTTGAACAGATCCTGGGTTTTTTCTGGTTTGGATCACGTAGTAATGTGGGACCACACTGAAACAGTCAATTAAACCTGGTTTCCATCAATATTATAGAGGATAACGCATGTTAGGTCTAGGTTAGCCCTGGGATTTTCACTCATCAGACTCATACTTTTTTTTTTTTTTTTTTTTTTTTTTTGTCGTGGGGAAAATCTTCGAAAGACTTCCTCACACCTCCTTGGGGAGAGGTGGGAGGGGTGTGTGGGATTCCCCGCGCCCGTACAGCGACAGGCGCGGGACCTACCCACTAAAAACCCCACGGTGACCCTTCGGCACGCTTTGGGAGGATACCGGGAATCGCTCGAAGCATTCTTCCGGTATCCTCCCCGTGCCCGCGCTTTCGCGCCCATCCCCCGGGGGGACAATCGGTCCCCCCAGTAGACACACTGCCTCATAGCGGCGGGACGGGGCCACTCCATCCCGCCGCTATCCGTCCCAGGGCCGCGTTTAGTGGCGGCTGCGAGCCCCAACTCGCAACCGCCCGCGACCCCGTTTCCTCCCCTCGGCGGCCGGGCGTTCATGGCCGCACCATACCGCCGAGGGTGCCTCCCCTTGCGTCGGACCGGTAGGGGGAGGCACTCCTACCCCCAACCGGTCCGACCCGGCGCCGCTTGGCGGGAGGAGGGTCCCCTCAGGACCCCCCTCCCAGCCTAGGTCATCCGCCACGCCGAGGCGGCTGCCCGCGACGCCTCGCGACCGGGCGACGACCTCGGGCCACCGCACGAGCGCGAGCTTCAGCGGCGCGCTGAAGCTCGCGCTCCCTCCCCGCGGCCTCCTTCTGCAACATTACGTTCTCGCAGAAGGAGGCCACGGCCCTCCACTTCTCCTCGCTGCCGAGCATGGCGCGCACCACGCCCGGCAGCGAGACATCCCGCCCGACGACGCCGACCAGGACACGGCGCTCCCCCTCCCACGCGGGGCATACCTCCAGGGTATGATCCGCCGTGTCCTGCTCAGCGTCGCAGTGGCAGCAACGCGCCGTCGGCTCCTTCCCTATCCGGCACAGGTATCTTCCGAAGCTGCCATGCCCGGAAAACACCTGTGCCATCCGGTAGGTGAGGCTGCCATGGCCTCTGTCCAGCCACTCCTTCAGGAGTGGCCGAACCGCCCCGACAGTCCGGTGCCCCGCGGTTGGCAGAGCCAGCCGCTCCTGCCACGCGAGCAACACGGACTGCCGGGCCTGGCGCTTCAAATCGCCCCAAGCAGGTTCCTGCCCGCCCGGGACCGCCCCCACCCCCGCGCGACGGTCGACGCGGTGCCGATACATCACCGCGTGCGACCGCGCGAGCAGGTCCAAGGGCGGCATCCCCGCTAGAACCGTCGCCGCCTCATGTGACACGGTCCGATACCCGCGGACGACCCTGAGCGCCATGCGCCTCTGCACCCGACGCAGCATAGTCATGCTGCGCCGGGAGGCAGCCAGGTCGTCCGCCCAGACGGGGGCCCCGTATAGGGCCACCGACTGGACTATTGCCACATAGAGGCGACGAACTCGGCCCGCCGGGCCCCCCAGGTTGGGCAGGATCCGGCCCAGAGCCGCAACCATCCTTTCCAACCGGGGGACCAGGCATCGGAAATGCTCCTCGAAACGCCAGTGGCTATCGAGGATCAGCCCTAGATACCTGATCTGGGGCTTCACCTCGATGTCAGCCCCACCCACCCGCATCAGAGGGGGTGGCGGATCCTGCCGAGGTGAATGAAACGCAATCACCTCGGTCTTATGGACCGCCACCGTCATCCCCATCCCCCTGATCCGGTCGACGACGCGTTGCGACCCCTCCTCCGCGCGGCGCATGGCCCTCCCCCAGTGCGCCCCGACGGCCAGCACCAGTGTGTCATCCGCATAACACACCGTGCTGACGCCGTCGGGGAGGCCGGCCCGCAACACCGAGTCGTACGCCATGTTCCACAGGAGTGGCCCGAGGACCGACCCCTGCGGAACACCGCAGTACACCTCCCTCCGCATATCACCATCCCGGCCCGGATACTCGATCCACCTGCCGCGGAGATAATCCCCGACGACCGCCCTGAGACAAGGGGGGACTCGATGATATTCGAGTCCCCTCCTTATCTCTTCCCAGGGGAGGGTGTTAAAGGCATTGGCAATATCCAAGGATATTGCCAATGCCACCCCACCCCGGGAGACGGCCGCCCCCGAGAGGGCCCTCACACGACCTATCGCGTCGATAGTCGATCGGCCCCCCCGGAAACCGAACTGGCAGTCGGCCAGACCGGGATCACCCCGCGACAGGTGCTCGACGAGGCGGGCAGCAATCACCCGCTCGAAGAGCTTGCCCACCTCGTCGAGGAGACAAATGGGCCGGTATGCGGAGGGAGACTCCGCGGGCCGACCCTCCTTCCGGAGGAGGACCATCCTCGCCACCTTCCAACTGGGGGGGAATCGCCCGTCCCTCAGGCAGCGGTCGAACAACCGCCTGAGGTCGGCCCCAAGGACGCCCTGGGTCAAGACCCAAACCCGGCCGGGCACACCATCCGGACCCGGGGCCGTGTTACGAACCCCGAGCCGTCTGATGGCCGCTGCCAGCTCCTCCTGCGTGACCCCCAGCTCGGCCGTCCACTCCACTGGGACAGCCGCCGCCGCCGGAGGACGCGGTCCCCTCTCCCCAATTGGGAAGAGTGTATTGACCACGTCCTCCAGCAGCCGGGGGTCAAGACCCTCGGTGACGGGGGGCGCCCACGGGCGGAGCTTATTCAGCACCACCTTATATGGGCGCCCCCATGGATCGTCATCAAGGGTCTGGAGGAGCTCCTTCCATGCCTGGGTCTTGGCCCGTTTGATGGCGACCTGCAGAGCAACCCGCGCCACGCGGTATGCTCCATACATGTCATCAGCTGCCCTCGCTCGCGCCACGCCGTCGCCTGTACGTTGACGACGGCGCGCGCGGGTGTACTGGCGTCGGGCGCGGACAGTCGCGACTCGCAACTCCGCGATCGCGTCCGACCACCAGTACACCGCCCGGCGAGGAGAAGCCCGCCCGACCCGAGGCATCGCCGCGTCGCAAATACCCGCGACCAATGCTCCGAGCCGGGCGACCTCCTCCTCTATGCTCGGCAACTCAGCCGCTCCCTGCGGCCAAGTTGCAGCGAGGGCAGCTGCCATCAGGGCGTCCTTGTCCAGGCGCCGAAGCGCCCAGCGGCGTGGTGGGGTGCCACGCAGGCGGCCGTGTCGGGATGCACTCGCGGCGGCAGAGACCTCCATCCGGATGTACCGGTGATCGGAGAGTGTCTCTGCCCCCGCGACCACGTGCCAACCCGACACCGTGTGGTACCACACTACTACGTGATCCAAACCAGAAAAAACCCAGGATCTGTTCAAAAAGTATGTGAAAAACGCGGAACGTTTGAGCCTGATGAGGGCAAATCCCAGACCTATCCCAGACCTAACTTGCGTTGTCCTCTAAGATATTGATGGAAACCAGGTTTAATTGACTGTTTCAGTGTTGTACTTCATTACTACGTGATGCAAACCAGAAAAAGCCCAGCATCTAGCCATCAAGTATGAGAAATATGCGAAAGAATGAGCCTGATGAGAGCAAGTCCCAGACCTAACCTAGACCTAACATGAATTATTCTCTAAAATATTGATCCAAACCAGGTTTAATGGACTGTTTCAGTGTGGTACCACTCTACTACGTGCCCCAAACCGGAAAAAACCCAGGATCTGTTCAACAAGTGTGTGAAAAACGCGAAAGTATGAGCCTTATGAGTGCAAATCCTAGACCTAACCCAGACCTAACATGCGTTATCCTCTGAAATATTTATCAAGACCAAGTTTAATTGACTGTTTCAGTGTGGTACCACACTACTACGTGATCCAAACCAGAAAAAACCCCGGATCTGTTAAAAAGTATGTGAAAAACGCGAAAGTATGAGTCTGATGAGATCAAATCCCAGACCTATCCCAGACTTAACTTGCGTTATCCTCTAAAATATTGATCGAAACCAGGTTTAATCGACTGTTTCAGCGTGGTACCACATTACTATGTAATACAATCCAGAAACAGCCCAGGATCTAGCCATGAAGTATGAGAAATATGCGAAAGTATGAGTCTGATAAGTGAAAATCCCCGGCCTAACCTAGACCTAACATGCGTTATCCTCAAAAATATTGATCCAAACCAGGTTTAATGGACTGTTTCAGTGTGGTACCACCTTACTACGTGATCCAAAGCAGAAAAAACCCTCGATCAGGTCAACATGTATGTTAAAACTGCGAAAGTATGACCCTGATGAGAGCAAATCCCAGGCCTAACCTAGACCTGACATGCGTTGTCCTCTAAAATATTGATGGAAACCAGGTTTAATTGACTGTTTCAGTGTTGTACTTCATTACTACGTGAAGCAATCCAGAGAAAGCCCAGGATCTAGCCGTCAAATATGAGAAATATGCGGAAGAATGAGCCTGATGAGGGCAAATCCCAGACCTAACCTAGACCTAACATGCGTTATCCTCTAAAATATTGAGCGAAACCAGGTTTAATGGACTGTTTCAGTGTGGTACCACACTACTTCGTGATCCAAACCAGAAAAAACCCAGGATCTGTTCAACAAGTATGCGAAAAACGCTAAACTGTGAGCCTGATGAGGGCAAATCTTAGACCTAACCCAGACCTAAGATGCGTTATCCTCTAAAATATTTATCCAGACCAGGTTTCATTGAATGTTTCAGTGTGGTACCACTTTACTACGTGATCCAATCCAGAAATAGCCCAGGATCTAGCCATGAAGTATCAGAAATATGCGAAAGTATGAGCCTGATGAGGGCAAATCCAAGACCTATCCCAGACCTAACTTGCGTTGTCCTCTAAGATATTGATGGAGACCAGGTTCAATTGACTGTTTCAGTGTTGTACTTCATTACCTACGTGATAAAATCCAGAAACAGCCCAGGATCTAGCCATGAAGTATGAGAAATATGCGAAAGTATGAGCCTGATGAGTGCAAATCCTAGACCTAACCCAGACCTAACATGCGTTATCCTCTGAAATATTTATCAAGACCAGGTTTAATTGAATGTTTCAGTGTGGTACTACATTACTACGTGATGCAATCCAGAAAAAGCCCAGGATCTAGCCATCAAGTTTGAGAAATATGCGAAAGAATGAGCCTGATGAGGGCAAATACTAGACCTAACCCAGACCTAACATGCGTTATCCTCTAAAACATTGATCGCAACCAGGTTTAATGGACTGTTTCAGTGTGGTACCACACTACTACGTGATCCAAACCAGAAAAAACCCAGGATCTGTTCAACAAGTATGTGAAAAACGCGAAAGTATGAGCCTTATGAGTGCAAATCCTAGACCTAACCCAGACCTAACATGCGTTATCCTCTGAAATATTTATCAAGACCAAGTTTAATTGAATGTTTCAGTGTGGTACTACATTACTACGTGATGCAATCCAGAAAAAGCCCAGGATCTAGCCATGAAGTATGAGAAATATGCGAAAGTATGAGCCTGATGAGGGCAAATCCTAGACCTAACACAGACCTAACATGCGTTATCCTCTAAAATATTTATCAAGACCAGGTTTAATTGATTGTTTCAGTGTGGTCCCACATTACTACTTTTTCCTAGCCAGAAAATACCCAGGATCTGTTCAACATGTATGAGAAATATGCGGAAGAATGAGCCTGATGAGAGCAAATCCCAGACCTAACGTAGACCTAACATGCGTTATCCTCTAAAATATTGAGCGAAACCAGGTTTAATGGACTGTTTCAGTGTGGTACCACACTACTTCGTGATCCAAACCAGAAAAAACCCAGGATCTGTTCAACAAGTATGCGAAAAACGCTCAACTGTGAGCGTGATGAGGGCAAATCTTAGACCTAACCCAGACCTAAGATGCGTTATCCTCTAAAATATTTATCCAGACCAGGTTTCATTGAATGTTTCAGTGTGGTACCACTTTACTACGTGATCCAATCCAGAAATAGCCCAGGATCTAGCCATGAAGTATGAGAAATATGCGAAAGTAAGAGCCTTATGTGGGCAAATCCTAGACCTATCCCAGACCTAACTTCCGTTATCCTCTAAAATATTGATCGAAACCAGGTTTAATTGACTGTTGCAGCGTGGTATCACATTACTACGTGATACAATCCAGGAACAGCCCAGGATCTAGCCATGAAGTATGAGAAATATGCGAAAGTATGAGCCTGATGAGGCCAAATCCTAGACCTAACCCAGACCTAACATGCGTTATCGTCTAAAATATTTATCAAGACCAGGTTTAATTGATTGTTTCAGTGTGGTCCCACATTACTACGTGTTCCATGCCAGAAAATACCCAGGATCTGTTCAACATGTATGAGAAATATGCGGAAGAATGAGCCTGATGAGAGCAAATCCCAGACCTAACCTAGACATAACATGAATTATTCTCTAAAATATTGATCGAAACCATGTTTACTTGACTGTTTCAGTGTGGTCCCACATTACTACGTGATCCAAACCAGAAAAAACCCAGGATCAGTTCAACAAGTATGTGAAAAACCCGAAACTGTGAGCCTGATGAGGGCAAATCTTAGACCTAACCTTGACCAAACATGCGTTATCCTCTAAGATATTTATCCAGACCAGGTTTCATTGAATGTTTCAGTGTGGTACCACTTTACTACGTGATCCAATCCAGAAATAGCCCAGGAGCTAGCCATGAAGTATGAGAAATATGCGAAAGTATGAGCCTGATGAGGGCAAATCCTAGACCTAACCCAGACCTAACATGCGTTATTCTCTAAAATATTTATCAAGACCAGGTTTAATTGAATGTTTCAGTGTGGTACCACATTACTACGTCATCCAAACCAGAAAAAACCCAGGATCCGTTCAACAAGTATGCGAAGAATGCGAAAGTATGAGTCTGATCAGTGAAAATCTCAGGCCTTACCTAGACCTAACTAGCGTTGTCTTCTAAAATATTCATGGAAACCTGGTTTCATTGACTGTTTCAGTGTGGTACTACATTACTACGTGATGCAATCTAGAAAAAGCCCAGGATCTAGCCATCAAATGTGAGAAATATGCGAAAGAATGAGCCTGATGACAGCAAATCCCAGACCTAACCTAGACCTAACATGCGTTATCCTCTAAAATATTGAGCGAAACCAGGTTTAATGGACTGTTTCAGTGTGGTACCACTTTACTACGTGATCCAATCCGGAAAAAACCCAGGATCTGTTCAACAAGTGTGTGAAAAACGCGAAAGTATGAGCCTTATGAGTGCAAATCCTAGACCTAACCCAGACCTAACATGCGTTATCCTCTGAAATATTTATCAAGACCAAGTTTAATTGACTGTTTCAGTGTGGTACCACACTACTACGTGATCCAAACCAGAAAAAACCCCGGATCTGTTAAAAAGTATGTGAAAAACGCGAAAGTATGAGTCTGATGAGATCAAATCCCAGACCTATCCCAGACTTAACTTGCGTTATCCTCTAAAATATTGATCGAAACCAGGTTTAATCGACTGTTTCAGCGTGGTACCACATTACTATGTAATACAATCCAGAAACAGCCCAGGATCTAGCCATGAAGTATGAGAAATATGCGAAAGTATGAGTCTGATAAGTGAAAATCCCCGGCCTAACCTAGACCTAACATGCGTTATCCTCAAAAATATTGATCCAAACCAGGTTTAATGGACTGTTTCAGTGTGGTACCACCTTACTACGTGATCCAAAGCAGAAAAAACCCTCGATCAGGTCAACATGTATGTTAAAACTGCGAAAGTATGACCCTGATGAGAGCAAATCCCAGGCCTAACCTAGACCTGACATGCGTTGTCCTCTAAAATATTGATGGAAACCAGGTTTAATTGACTGTTTCAGTGTTGTACTTCATTACTACGTGAAGCAATCCAGAGAAAGCCCAGGATCTAGCCGTCAAATATGAGAAATATGCGGAAGAATGAGCCTGATGAGGGCAAATCCCAGACCTAACCTAGACCTAACATGCGTTATCCTCTAAAATATTGAGCGAAACCAGGTTTAATGGACTGTTTCAGTGTGGTACCACACTACTTCGTGATCCAAACCAGAAAAAACCCAGGATCTGTTCAACAAGTATGCGAAAAACGCTAAACTGTGAGCCTGATGAGGGCAAATCTTAGACCTAACCCAGACCTAAGATGCGTTATCCTCTAAAATATTTATCCAGACCAGGTTTCATTGAATGTTTCAGTGTGGTACCACTTTACTACGTGATCCAATCCAGAAATAGCCCAGGATCTAGCCATGAAGTATCAGAAATATGCGAAAGTATGAGCCTGATGAGGGCAAATCCAAGACCTATCCCAGACCTAACTTGCGTTGTCCTCTAAGATATTGATGGAGACCAGGTTCAATTGACTGTTTCAGTGTTGTACTTCATTACCTACGTGATAAAATCCAGAAACAGCCCAGGATCTAGCCATGAAGTATGAGAAATATGCGAAAGTATGAGCCTGATGAGTGCAAATCCTAGACCTAACCCAGACCTAACATGCGTTATCCTCTGAAATATTTATCAAGACCAGGTTTAATTGAATGTTTCAGTGTGGTACTACATTACTACGTGATGCAATCCAGAAAAAGCCCAGGATCTAGCCATCAAGTTTGAGAAATATGCGAAAGAATGAGCCTGATGAGGGCAAATACTAGACCTAACCCAGACCTAACATGCGTTATCCTCTAAAACATTGATCGCAACCAGGTTTAATGGACTGTTTCAGTGTGGTACCACACTACTACGTGATCCAAACCAGAAAAAACCCAGGATCTGTTCAACAAGTATGTGAAAAACGCGAAAGTATGAGCCTTATGAGTGCAAATCCTAGACCTAACCCAGACCTAACATGCGTTATCCTCTGAAATATTTATCAAGACCAAGTTTAATTGAATGTTTCAGTGTGGTACTACATTACTACGTGATGCAATCCAGAAAAAGCCCAGGATCTAGCCATGAAGTATGAGAAATATGCGAAAGTATGAGCCTGATGAGGGCAAATCCTAGACCTAACCCAGACCTAACATGCGTTATCCTCTAAAATATTTATCAAGACCAGGTTTAATTGATTGTTTCAGTGTGGTCCCACATTACTACTTTTTCCTAGCCAGAAAATACCCAGGATCTGTTCAACATGTATGAGAAATATGCGGAAGAATGAGCCTGATGAGAGCAAATCCCAGACCTAACGTAGACCTAACATGCGTTATCCTCTAAAATATTGAGCGAAACCAGGTTTAATGGACTGTTTCAGTGTGGTACCACACTACTTCGTGATCCAAACCAGAAAAAACCCAGGATCTGTTCAACAAGTATGCGAAAAACGCTCGACTGTGAGCGTGATGAGGGCAAATCTTAGACCTAACCCAGACCTAAGATGCGTTATCCTCTAAAATATTTATCCAGACCAGGTTTCATTGAATGTTTCAGTGTGGTACCACTTTACTACGTGATCCAATCCAGAAATAGCCCAGGATCTAGCCATGAAGTATGAGAAATATGCGAAAGTAAGAGCCTTATGTGGGCAAATCCTAGACCTATCCCAGACCTAACTTCCGTTATCCTCTAAAATATTGATCGAAACCAGGTTTAATTGACTGTTGCAGCGTGGTATCACATTACTACGTGATACAATCCAGGAACAGCCCAGGTTCTAGCCATGAAGTATGAGAAATATGCGAAAGTATGAGCCTGATGAGGCCAAATCCTAGACCTAACCCAGACCTAACATGCGTTATCGTCTAAAATATTTATCAAGACCAGGTTTAATTGATTGTTTCAGTGTGGTCCCACATTACTACGTGTTCCATGCCAGAAAATACCCAGGATCTGTTCAACATGTATGAGAAATATGCGGAAGAATGAGCCTGATGAGAGCAAATCCCAGACCTAACCTAGACATAACATGAATTATTCTCTAAAATATTGATCGAAACCATGTTTACTTGACTGTTTCAGTGTGGTCCCACATTACTACGTGATCCAAACCAGAAAAAACCCAGGATCAGTTCAACAAGTATGTGAAAAACCCGAAACTGTGAGCCTGATGAGGGCAAATCTTAGACCTAACCTTGACCAAACATGCGTTATCCTCTAAGATATTTATCCAGACCAGGTTTCATTGAATGTTTCAGTGTGGTACCACTTTACTACGTGATCCAATCCAGAAATAGCCCAGGAGCTAGCCATGAAGTATGAGAAATATGCGAAAGTATGAGCCTGATGAGGGCAAATCCTAGACCTAACCCAGACCTAACATGCGTTATTCTCTAAAATATTTATCAAGACCAGGTTTAATTGAATGTTTCAGTGTGGTACCACATTACTACGTCATCCAAACCAGAAAAAACCCAGGATCCGTTCAACAAGTATGCGAAGAATGCGAAAGTATGAGTCTGATCAGTGAAAATCTCAGGCCTTACCTAGACCTAACTAGCGTTGTCTTCTAAAATATTCATGGAAACCTGGTTTCATTGACTGTTTCAGTGTGGTACTACATTACTACGTGATGCAATCTAGAAAAAGCCCAGGATCTAGCCATCAAATGTGAGAAATATGCGAAAGAATGAGCCTGATGACAGCAAATCCCAGACCTAACCTAGACCTAACATGCGTTATCCTCTAAAATATTGAGCGAAACCAGGTTTAATGGACTGTTTCAGTGTGGTACCACTTTACTACGTGATCCAATCCCGAAATAGCCCAGGATCTGTTCAACAAGTATGTGAAAAACGCGAAACTGTGAGCCTGATGAGGGCAAATATTAGACCTAACCTTGACCTAACATGCGTTATCCTCTAAGATATTTATCCAGACCAGGTTTCATTGAATGTTTCAGTGTGGTACCACTTTACTACGTGATCCAATCCAGAAATAGCCCAGGAGCTAGCCATGAAGTATGAGAAATATGCGAAAGTAAGAGCCTGATGAGGGCAAATCCTAGACCTAACCCAGACCTAACATGAATTATTCTCTAAAATATTGATCGAAACCAGGTTTAATTGACTGTTTCAGTGTTGTACTTTATTACTACGTGATGCAATCCAGAAAAAGCCCAGGATCTAGCCATCAAGTATGAGAAATATGCGAAAGAATGAGCCTGATGAGAGCAAATCCCAGACCTAACCTAGACCTAACATGAATTATTATGCAATCCAGAAACAGCCCAGGATCTAGCCATGAAGTATGAGAAATATGCGAAAGTATGAGCCTGATGAGTGCAAATCCTAGACCTAACCCAGACCTAACATGCGTTATCCTCTGAAATATTTATCAAGACCAGGTTTAATTGAATGTTTCAGTGTGGTACTACATTACTACGTGATGCAATCCAGAAAAAGCCCAGGATCTAGCCATCAAGTTTGAGAAATATGCGAAAGAATGAGCCTGATGAGGGCAAATACTAGACCTAACCCAGACCTAACATGCGTTATCCTCTAAAACATTGATCGCAACCAGGTTTAATGGACTGTTTCAGTGTGGTACCACACTACTACGTGATCCAAACCAGAAAAAACCCAGGATCTGTTCAACAAGTATGTGAAAAACGCGAAAGTATGAGCCTTATGAGTGCAAATCTTAGACCTAACCTTGACCTAACATGCGTTATCCTCTAAGATATTTATCCAGACCAGGTTTCATTGAATGTTTCAGTGTGGTACCACTTTACTACGTGATCCAATCCAGAAATAGCCCAGGAGCTAGCCATGAAGTATGAGAAATATGCGAAAGGAAGAGCCTGATGAGGGCAAATCCTAGACCTATCCCAGACCTAACTTCCGTTATCCTCTAAAATATTGATCGAAACCAGGTTTAATTGACTGTTTCAGCGTGGTACCACATTACTACGTGATACAATCCAGAAACAGCCCAGGATCTAGCCATGAAGTATGAGAAATATGCGAAAGTATGAGCCTGATGAGGGCAAATCCTAGACCTAACCCAGACCTAACATGCGTTATCCTCTAAAATATTTATCAAGACCAGGTTTAATTGATTGTTTCAGTGTGGTCCCACATTACTACTTTTTCCTAGCCAGAAAATACCCAGGATCTGTTCAACATGTATGAGAAATATGCGGAAGAATGAGCCTGATGAGAGCAAATCCCAGACCTAACGTAGACCTAACATGCGTTATCCTCTAAAATATTGATCGAAACCAGGTTTAATTGACTGTTTCAGTGTTGTACTTTATTACTACGTGATGCAATCCAGAAAAAGCCCAGGATCTAGCCATCAAGTATGAGAAATATGCGAAAGAATGAGCCTGATGAGAGCAAATCCCAGACCTAACCTAGACCTAACATGAATTATTATGCAATCCAGAAACAGCCCAGGATCTAGCCATGAAGTATGAGAAATATGCGAAAGTATGAGCCTGATGAGTGCAAATCCTAGACCTAACCCAGACCTAACATGCGTTATCCTCTGAAATATTTATCAAGACCAGGTTTAATTGAATGTTTCAGTGTGGTACTACATTACTACGTGATGCAATCCAGAAAAAGCCCAGGATCTAGCCATCAAGTTTGAGAAATATGCGAAAGAATGAGCCTGATGAGGGCAAATACTAGACCTAACCCAGACCTAACATGCGTTATCCTCTAAAACATTGATCGCAACCAGGTTTAATGGACTGTTTCAGTGTGGTACCACACTACTACGTGATCCAAACCAGAAAAAACCCAGGATCTGTTCAACAAGTATGTGAAAAACGCGAAAGTATGAGCCTTATGAGTGCAAATCTTAGACCTAACCTTGACCTAACATGCGTTATCCTCTAAGATATTTATCCAGACCAGGTTTCATTGAATGTTTCAGTGTGGTACCACTTTACTACGTGATCCAATCCAGAAATAGCCCAGGAGCTAGCCATGAAGTATGAGAAATATGCGAAAGGAAGAGCCTGATGAGGGCAAATCCTAGACCTATCCCAGACCTAACTTCCGTTATCCTCTAAAATATTGATCGAAACCAGGTTTAATTGACTGTTTCAGCGTGGTACCACATTACTACGTGATACAATCCAGAAACAGCCCAGGATCTAGCCATGAAGTATGAGAAATATGCGAAAGTATGAGCCTGATGAGGGCAAATCCTAGACCTAACCCAGACCTAACATGCGTTATCCTCTAAAATATTTATCAAGACCAGGTTTAATTGATTGTTTCAGTGTGGTCCCACATTACTACTTTTTCCTAGCCAGAAAATACCCAGGATCTGTTCAACATGTATGAGAAATATGCGGAAGAATGAGCCTGATGAGAGCAAATCCCAGACCTAACGTAGACCTAACATGCGTTATCCTCTAAAATATTGAGCGAAACCAGGTTTAATGGACTGTTTCAGTGTGGTACCACACTACTTCGTGATCCAAACCAGAAAAAACCCAGGATCTGTTCAACAAGTATGCGAAAAACGCTCAACTGTGAGCGTGATGAGGGCAAATCTTAGACCTAACCCAGACCTAAGATGCGTAATCCTCTAAAATATTTATCCAGACCAGGTTTCATTGAATGTTTCAGAGTGGTACCACTTTACTACGTGATCCAATCCAGAAATAGCCCAGGATCTAGCCATGAAGTATGAGAAATATGCGAAAGAAAGAGCCTGATGAGGGCAAATCCTAGACCTATCCCAGACCTAACATGAATTATTCTCTAAAATATTGATCGAAACCAGGTTTAATTGACTGTTTCAGTGTTGTACTTTATTACTACGTGATGCAATCCAGAAAAAGCCCAGGATCTAGCCATCAAGTATGAGAAATATGCGAAAGAATGAGCCTGATGAGAGCAAATCCCAGACCTAACCTAGACCTAACATGAATTATTATGCAATCCAGAAACAGCCCAGGATCTAGCCATGAAGTATGAGAAATATGCGAAAGTATGAGCCTGATGAGTGCAAATCCTAGACCTAACCCAGACCTAACATGCGTTATCCTCTGAAATATTTATCAAGACCAGGTTTAATTGAATGTTTCAGTGTGGTACTACATTACTACGTGATGCAATCCAGAAAAAGCCCAGGATCTAGCCATCAAGTATGAGAAATATGCGAAAGAATGAGCCTGATGAGAGCAAATCCCAGACCTAACCTAGACCTAACATGAATTATTATGCAATCCAGAAACAGCCCAGGATCTAGCCATGAAGTATGAGAAATATGCGAAAGTATGAGCCTGATTAGTGCAAATCCTAGACCTAACCCAGACCTAACATGCGTTATCCTCTGAAATATTTATCAAGACCAGGTTTAATTGAATGTTTCAGTGTGGTACTACATTACTACGTGATGCAATCCAGAAAAAGCCCAGGATCTAGCCATCAAGTTTGAGAAATATGCGAAAGAATGAGCCTGATGAGGGCAAATACTAGACCTAACCCAGACCTAACATGCGTTATCCTCTAAAACATTGATCGCAACCAGGTTTAATGGACTGTTTCAGTGTGGTACCACACTACTACGTGATCCAAACCAGAAAAAACCCAGGATCTGTTCAACAAGTATGTGAAAAACGCGAAAGTATGAGCCTTATGAGTGCAAATCCTAGACCTAACCCAGACCTAACATGCGTTATCCTCTGAAATATTTATCAAGACCAAGTTTAATTGAATGTTTCAGTGTGGTACTATATTACTACGTGATGCAATCCAGAAAAAGCCCAGGATCTAGCCATGAAGTATGAGAAATATGCGAAAGTATGAGCCTAATGAGGGCAAATCCTAGACCTAACCCAAACCTAACATGCGTTATCCTCTAAAATATTTATCAAGACCAGGTTTAATTGAATGTTTCAGTGTGGTACCACATTACTACGTGATCGAAACCGGAAAAAACCCAGGATCCGTTCAACAAGTATGCGAAAAACGCTAAACTGTGAGCTTGATGAGGGCAAATCTTAGACCTAACCCAGACCTAAGATGCGTTATCCTCTAAAATATTTATCCAGACCAGGTTTCATTGAATGTTTCAGTGTGGTACCACTTTACTACGTGATCCAATCCAGAAATAGCCCAGGATCTAGCCATGAAGTATGAGAAATATGCGAAAGAAAGAGCCTGATGAGGGCAAATCCTAGACCTATCCCAGACCTAACATGCGTTATCCTCAAAAATATTGATCCAAACCAGGTTTAATGGACTGTTTCAGTGTGGTACCACCTTACTACGTGATCCAAAGCAGATAAAACCCTCGATCAGGTCAACATGTATGTTAAAACTGCGAAAGTATGACCCTGATGAGAGCAAATCTCAGGCCTTACCTAGACCTAACTTGCGTTGTCCTTTAAAATATTGATGGAAACCAGGTTTCAATGACTGTTTCAGTGTGGTACTACATTATTACGTGATGCAATCCAGAAAAAGCCCAGGATCTAGCCATCAAGTATGAGAAATATGCGAAAGAATGAGCCTGATGAGAGCAAATCCCAGACCTAACCTAGACCTAACATGCGTTATCCTCTAAAATATTGTGCGAAACCAGGTTTAATGGACTGTTTCAGTGTGGTACCACACTACTTCGTGATCCAAACCAGAAAAAACCCAGGATCTGTTCAACAAGTATGCGAAAAACGCTAAACTGTGAGCGTGATGAGGGCAAATCTTAGACCTAACCCAGACCTAAGATGCGTTATCCTCTAAAATATTTATCCAGACCAGGTTTCATTGAATGTTCCAGTGTGGTACCACTTTACTACGTGATCCAATCCAGAAATAGCCCAGGATCTAGCCATGAAGTAAGAGAAATATGCGAAAGTAAGAGCCTGATGAGGGCAAATCCTAGACCTATCCCAGACCTAACTTCCGTTATCCTCTAAAATATTGATCGAAACCAGGTTTAATTGACTGTTTCAGCGTGGTACCACATTACTACGTGATACAATCCAGGAACAGCCCAGGTTCTAGCCATGAAGTATGAGAAATATGCGAAAGTATGAGCCTGATGAGGGCAAATCCTAGACCTAACCCAGACCTAACATGCGTTATCCTCTAAAATATTTATCAAGACCAGGTTTAATTGATTGTTTCAGTGTGGTCCCACATTACTACGTGTTCCATGCCAGAAAATACCCACGATCTGTTCAACATGTATGAGAAATATGCGGAAGAATGAGCCTGATGAGAGCAAATCCCAGACCTAACCTAGACATAACATGAATTATTCTCTAAAATATTCATCGAAACCAGGTTTACTTGACTGTTTCAGTGTGGTCCCACATTACTACGTGATCCAAACCAGAAAAAACCCAGGATCTGTTCAACAAGTATGTGAAAAACGCGAAACTGTGAGCCTGATGAGGGCAAATCTTAGACCTAACCTTGACCTAACATGCGTTATCCTCTAAGATATTTATCCAGACCAGGTTTCATTGAATGTTTCAGTGTGGTACCACTTTACTACGTGATCCAATCCAGAAATAGCCCAGGAGCTAGCCATGAAGTATGAGAAATATGCGAAAGTGTGAGCCTGATGAGGGCAAATCCTAGACCTAACCCAGACCTAACATGCGTTATTCTCTAAAATATTTATCAAGACCAGGTTTAATTGAATGTTTCAGTGTGGTACCACATTACTACGTCATCCAAACCAGAAAAAACCCAGGATCCGTTCAACAAGTATGCGAAGAATGCGAAAGTATGAGTCTGATCAGTGAAAATCTCAGGCCTTACCTAGACCTAACTTGCGTTGTCTTCTAAAATATTCATGGAAACCTGGTTTCATTGACTGTTTCAGTGTGGTACTACATTACTACGTGATGCAATCTAGAAAAAGCCCAGGATCTAGCCATCAAGTGTGAGAAATATGCGAAAGAATGAGCCTGATGACAGCAAATCCCAGACCTAACCTAGACCTAACATGCGTTATCCTCTAAAATATTGAGCGAAACCAGGTTTAATGGACTGTTTCAGTGTGGTACCACTTTACTACGTGATCCAATCCCGAAATAGCCCAGGATCTGTTCAACAAGTATGTGAAAAACGCGAAACTGTGAGCCTGATGAGGGCAAATCTTAGACCTAACCTTGGCCTAACATGCGTTATCCTCTAAGATATTTATCCAGACCAGGTTTCATTGAATGTTTCAGTGTGGTACCACTTTACTACGTGATCCAATCCAAAAATAGCCCAGGAGCTAGCCATGAAGTATGAGAAATATGCGAAAGTAAGAGCCTGATGAGGGCAAATCCTAGACCTATCCCAGACCTAACTTCCGTTATCCTCTAAAATATTGATCGAAACCAGGTTTAATTGACTGTTTCAGCGTGGTACCACATTACTACGTGATACAATCCAGAAACAGCCCAGGATCTAGCCATGAAGTATGAGAAATATGCGAAAGTAAGAGCCTGATGAGGGCAAATCCTAGACCTATCCCAGACCTAACTTCCGTTAACCTCTAAAATATTGATCGAAAACAGGTTTAATTGACTGTTTCAGTGTTGCACTTCATTACTAAGTGATGCAATCCAGAAACAGCCCAGGATCTAGCCATCAAGTATGAGAAATATGCGAAAGAATGAGCCTGATGAGGGCAAATCCTAGACCTAACCCAGACCTAACAAGAATTATTCTCTAAAATATTGATCGAAACCAGGTTTAATTGACTGTTTCAGTGTTGTACTTTATTACTACGTGATGCAATCCAGAAAAAGCCCAGGATCTAGCCATCAAGTATGAGAAATATGCGAAAGAATGAGCCTGATGAGAGCAAATCCCTGACCTAACCTAGACCTAACATGAATTATTCTCTAAAATATTGATCAAAAGTAGGTTTAATTGACTGTTTCAGTGTGGTACCACATTACTACGTGATCCAATCCAGAAATAGCCCAGGATCTAGCCATGAAGTATGAGAAATATGCGAAAATATGAGCCTGATGAGGGCAAATCCTAGACCTCATCCAGACCTAACATGCGTTATTCTCTAAAATATTGATGGAAACCAGGTTTAATTGACTGTTTCAGTGTTGTACTTCATTACTACGTCATGCAATCCAGAAAAAGCCCAGGATCTAGCCATCAAGTATGAGAAATATGCGAAAGAATGAGCCTGATGAGAGCAAATCCCAGACCTAACCTAGACCTAACATGAATTATTCTCTAAAATATTGATCGAAACCAGGTTTAATTGACTGTTTCAGTGTTGTACTTCATTACTACGTGATGCAATCCAGAAAAAGTCCAGGATCTAGCCATCAAGTATGAGAAATATGCGAAAGAATGAGCCTGATGAGAGCAAATCCTTGACCTAACCTAGACCTAACATGAATTATTCTCTAAAATATTGATCGAAACCTGGTTTAATCGACTGTTTCAGTGTGGTACCACATTACTATGTGATCCAAACCATAAAATAACCCAGGATCTGTTCAAGGAGTCTGTGAAGTGTGCGAAATTATGAGTCTGATGAGGTCAAATCCCTGACCTATCCCAGACCTAACTTGCGTTATCCTCTAAAATATTTATCAAGACCAGGTTTAAATGATTGTTTCAGTGTGGGCCCACATTACTACGTGATCCAAACCAGAAAAAACCCAGGATCCGTACAACAAGTATGTGAAGAATGCGAAAGTATGAGTCTGATGAGTGAAAATCCCCGACCTAACCTAGACCTAACATGCGTTATCCTCTAAAATATTGATCCAAACCAGGTTTAATTGACTGTTTCAGTGTGGTCCCACATTACTACGTGATCCAAACCAGAAAAAACCCGGGATCCGTACAACAAGTATGTGAAGAATGCGAAAGTATGAGTCTGATGGGTGAAAATCCCCGACCTAACCTAGACCTAACATGCGTTATCCTCTAAAATATTGATCCAAACCAGGTTTAATGGACTGTTTCAGTGAGGTACCACACTACTACGTGATCCAAACCAGAAAAAACCCAGGATCTGTTCAACATGTATGTGAAAAACGCGAAAGTATGAGCCTGATGAGGGCAAATCCCAGACCTATCCCAGACCTAACTTGCGTTGTCCTCTAAGATATTGATGGAAACCAGGTTCAATTGACTGTTTCTGTGTTGTACTTCATTACTACGTGATGCAATCCAGAAAAAGCCCAGCATCTAGCCATCAAGTATGAGAAATATGCGAAAGAATGAGCCTGATGAGAGCAAATCCCAGACCTAACCTAGACCTAACATGTATTATTCTCAAAAATATTGATTGAAACCAGGTTTAATTGACTGTTTCAGTGTGGTCCCACATTACCACGTGATCCAAACCAGAAAAAACCCAGGATCCGTACAACAAGTATGTGAAGAATGCGAAAGTATGAGTCTGATGAGTGAAAATCCCAGACCTAACCTAGACCTAACATGCGTTATCCTCTAAAATATTGATCCAAACCAGGTTTAATGGACTGTTTCAGTGTGGTACCACACTACTACGTGATCCAAACCAGAAAAAACCCAGGATCTGTTCAACAAGTATGTGAAAAACGCGAAAGTATGAGCCTGATGAGGGCAAATCCCAGACCTATCCCAGACCTAACTTGCGTTGTCCTCTAAGATATTGATGGAAACCAGGTTTAATTGACTGTTTCAGTGTTGTACTTCATTACTACGTGATGCAATCCAGAAAAAGCCCAGCATCTAGCCATCAAGTATGAGAAATATGCGAAAGAATGAGCCTGATGAGAGCAAATCCCAGACCTAACCTAGACCTAACATGAATTATTCTCTAAAATATTGATCAAAACCAGGTTTAATTGACTGTTTCAGTGTGGTACCACACTACTACGTGATCCAAACCAGAAAAAACCCCGGATCTGTTCAAAAAGTATGTGAAAAACGCGAAAGTATGAGTCTGATGAGATCAAATCCCAGACCTATCCCAGACTTAACTTGCGTTATCCTCTAAAATATTGATCGAAACCAGGTTTAATCGACTGTTTCAGCGTGGTACCACATTACTATGTGATCCAAAGCAGAAAAAACCCTCGATCAGGTCAACATGTATGTTAAAACTGCGAAAGTATGACCCTGATGAGAGCAAATCCCAGGCCTAACCTAGACCTGACATGCGTTGTCCTCTAAAATATTGATGGAAACCAGGTTTAATTGACTGTTTCAGTGTTGTACTTCATTACTACGTGATGCAATCCAGAGAAAGCCCAGGATCTAGCCGTCAAATATGAGAAATATGCGAAAGAATGAGCCTGATGAGAGCAAATCCCAGACCTAACCTAGACCTAACATGCGTTATCCTCTAAAATATTTATCAAGATCAGGTTTAATTGATTGTTTCAGTGTGGTACAACATTACTACGTGATCCACACCAGAAAAACCCCAAGATCCGTTCAACAAACATGTGAAGAACGTGAAAGTATGAGTCTGATGAGTGAAAATCCCAGGCCTAACCTAGACCTAACATGCGTTATCCTCAATAATATTGATCGAAACCAGGTTTAATTGAGTGTTTCAGTGTTGTACTGCATTACAACGTGATGCAATCCAGAAAAAGCACAGTATCTAGCCATCTAGTATGAGAAATATGAGAAAGTATGAGTCTGATGAGTGAAAATCCCAGACCTAACCAAGACCTAACATGCGCTATCCTCAAAAATATTGATCGAAACCTGGTTTAATCGACTGTTTCAGTGTGGTACCACATTACTATGTGCTCCAAACCAGAAAATAACCCAGGATCTGTTCAAAGAGTATGTGAACTGTGCGAAAGTATGAGTCTGATGAGGGCAAATCCCAGACCTATCCCAGACCTAACATGCGTTATCCTCTAAAATATTTATCAAGATCAGGTTTAATTGATTGTTTCAGTGTGGTCCCACACTACTACGTGATCCAAACCAGAAAAAACCCAGGATCTGTTCAACAAGTATGTGAAAAACGCGAAAGTATGAGTCTGATGAGTGAAAATCCCAGGCCTAACCTAGACCTAACATGCGTTATCCTCAAAAATATTGTTCGAAACCTGGTTTAATCGACTGTTTCAGTGTGGTACCACATTACTATGTGATCCAAACCAGAAAATAACTCAGGATCTGTTCAACGAGTATGTGAAGTGTGCGAAAGTATGAGTCTGATGAGGTCAAATCCCAAACCAATCCCAGACTTAACTTGCGTTATCCTCTAAAATATTGATCGAAACCAGGTTTAATCGACTGTTTCAGTGTGGTACCACATTACTACGTGATCCAAACCAGAAAAAACCCAGGATCCGTTCAACAAGTATGTGAAGAATGCGAAAGTATGAGTCTGATGAGTGAAAATCCCAGACCTAACCGAGGCCTAACATGCGTCATCCTCTAAAATATTGATTGAAACCAGGTTTAATTGACTGTTTCAGCGTGGTACCACATTACTACGTGATACAATCCAGAAACAGCCCAGGATCTAGCCATGAAGTATGAGAAATATGCGAAAGTATGAGCCTGATGAGGGCAAATCCTAGACCTAACCCAGACCTAACATGCGTTATCCACTAAAATATTTATCAAGACCAGGTTTAATTGATTGTTTCAGTGTGGTCCCACATTACTAAGTGATGCAAACCAGAAAAAACCCAGGATCTGTATCAACGAGTATGTGAAGTGTGCGAAAGTATGAGACTGATGGGGTCAAATCCCAGACTTATCCCAGACCTAACTTGCGTTATCCTCTAAAATATTGATTGAAACCAGGTTTAATCGACTGTTTCAGTGTGGTACCACATTACTACGTGATCCAAACCAGAAAAAACCCAGGATCAGTTCAACAAGTATGTGAAGAATACGAAAGTATGAGTCTGATGAGTGAAATTCCCCGACCTAACCTAGACCTAACATGTATTATTCTCAAAAATATTGATCGAAACCAGGTTTAATCGACTGTTTCAGTGTGGTACCACATTACTACGTGATCCAAACCAGAAAAAATCCAGGATCCGTTCAACAAGTATGTGAAGAATGCGAAAGTATGAATCAGATGAGTGGAAATCCCAGACCTAACCTAGACCTAACATGCGTTATCCTCTAAAATAATGATCCAAACCAGGTTCAATGGACTGTTTCAGTGTGGTACCATACTACTACGTGATCCAAACCAGAAAAAACCCAGGATCTGTTCAAAAAGTATGAGAAAAACGCGAAAGTATGAGCCTGATGAGGGCAAATCCAAGACCTATCCCAGACCTAACTTGCGTTGTCCTTTAAGATATTGATGGAAACCAAGTTTAATTGACTGTTTCAGTGTGGTACCACATTACTATGTGATCCAAACCAGAAAATAACCCAGGATCTGTTCAACGAGTATATGAACTGTGCGAAAGTATGAGTCTGATGAGGGCAAATCCCAGACCTATCCCAGACCTAACATGCGTTATCCTCTAAAATAATGATGGAAACCAGGTTTAATTGACTGTTTCAGTGTTGTACTTCATTACTACGTGATGCAATCCAGAAAAAGCCCAACATCTAGCCATCAAGTATGAGAAATATGCGAAAGAATGAGCCTGATGAGAGCAAATCCCAGACCTAACCTAGACATAACATTCTCTAAAATATTGATCGAAACCAGGTTTAATTGACTGTTTCAGTGTGGTCCCACATTACTACGTGATCCAAACCAGAAAATAACCCAGGATCTGTCAAACGAGTATGTGAAGTGTGCGAAAGTATGAGCCTGATGAGAGCAAATCCCAGACCTAACCTAGACCTAACATGAATTATTCTCTAAAATATTGATCGAAACTAGGTTTAATTGACTGTTTCAGTGTGGTCCCACATTACTACGTGATCCAAACCAGAAAAAACCCAGGATCCGTTCAACACGTATGTGAAGAATGCGAAAGTATGAGTCTGATGAGTGAAAATCCCAGGCCTAACCTAGACCTAACATGCGTTATCCTCAAAAATATTGATCGAAACCTGGTTTAATCGACTGTTTCAGTGTGGTACCACATTACTATGTGATCGAAACCAGAAAATAACCCAGGATCTGTTCAACGAGTATGTGAAGTGTGCGAAAGTATGAGTCTGATGAGGTCAAATCCCAAACCAATCCCAGACTTAACTTGCGTTATCCTCTAAAATATTGATCGAAACCAGGTTTAATCGACTGTTTCAGTGTGGTACCACATTACTACGTGATCCAAACCAGAAAAAACCCAGGATCCGTTCAACAAGTATGTGAAGAATGCGAAAGTATGAGTCTGATCAGTGAAAATCTCAGGCCTTACCTAGACCTAACTTGCGTTGTCCTCTAAAATATTGATTGAAACCAGGTTTAATTGACTGTTTCAGCGTGGTACCACATTACTACGTGATACAAACCAGAAACAGCCCAGGATCTAGCCATGAAGTATGAGAAATATGCGAAAGTATGAGCCTGATGAGGGCAAATCCTAGACCTAACCCAGACCTAACATGCGTTATCCTCTAAAATATTTATCAAGACCAGGTTTAATTGATTGTTTCAGTGTGGTCCCACATTACTAAGTGATGCAAACCAGAAAAAACCCAGGATCTGTATCAACGAGTATGTGAAGTGTGCGAAAGTATGAGAGTGATGGGGTCAAATCCCAGACCTATCCCAGACCTAACTTGCGTTATCCTCTAGAATATTGAGCGAAACCAGGTTTAATGAACTGTTTCAGTGTGGTCCCACATTACTACGTGATCCAAACCTGAAAAAACCCAGGATCAGTTCAACAAGTATGTGAAGAATGCGAAAGTATGAGTCTGATGAGTGAAAATCCCAGACCTAACCGAGGCCTAACATGCGTTATCCTCTAAAATATTGATTGAAACCAGGTTTAATTGACTGTATCAGCGTGGTACCACAGTACTACGTGATACAATCCAGAAACAGCCCAGGATCTAGCCATGAAGTATGAGAAATATGCGAAAGTATGAGCCTGATGAGGGCAAATCCTAGACCTAACCCAGACTTAACATGCGTTATCCTCTAAAATATTGATCCAAACCAGGTTTAATGGACTCTTTCAGTGTGGTACCACATTACTACGTGATCCAATCCTGAAATAGCCCAGGATCTAGCCATGAAGTATGAGAAATATGCGAAAGAATGAGCCTGATGAGAGCAAATCCCAGACCTAACCTAGACCTAACATGAATTATTCTCTAAAATATTGATCGAAACCAGGTTTAATTGACTGTTCCAGTGTTGTACTTCATTACTACGTGATGCAATCCAGAAAAAGTCCAGGATCTAGCCATCAAGTATGAGAAATATGCGAAAGAATGAGCCTGATGAGAGCAAATCCTTGACCTAACCTAGACCTAACATGAATTATTCTCTAAAATATTGTTCGAAACCTGGTTTAATCGACTGTTTCAGTGTGGTACCACATTACTATGTGATCCAAACCAGAACATAACCCAGGATCTGTTCAAGGACTATGTGAAGTGTGCGAAATTATGAGTCTGATGAGGTCAAATCCCTGACCTATCCCAGACCTAACTTGCGTTATCCTCTAAAATATTTATCACGACCAGGTTTAAATGCTTGTTTCAGTGAGGGCCCACATTACTACGTGATCCAAACCAGAAAAAACCCAGGATCCGTTCAACAAGTATGTGAAGAATGCGAAAGTATGAGTCTGATGAGTGAAAATCCCAGACCTAACCTAGACCTAACATGCGTTATCCTCTAAAATATTTATCAAGATCAGGTTTAATTGATTGTTTCAGTGTGGTACCACACTACTACGTGATCCAAACCAGAAAAAACCCAGGATCCGTTCAACAAGTATGTGAAGAATGCGAAAGTATGAGTCTGATGAGTGAAAATCCCCGACCTAACCTAGACCTAACATGCGTTATCCTCTAAAATATTGATCCAAACCAGGTTTAATGGACTGCTTCAGTGTGGTACCACACTACTACGTGATCCAAACCAGAAAAAACCCAGGATCTCTCAACATGTATGTGAAAAACGCGAAAGTATGAGCCTAATGAGGGCAAATCCCAGACCTAAACCAGACCTAACTTGCGTTATCCTCTAAAATATTGATCGAAACCAGGTTTAATTGACTGTTTCTGTGTTGTACTTCATTACTACGTGATGCAATCCAGAAAAAGCCCAGCATCTAGCCATCAAGTATGAGAAATATGCGAAAGAATGAGCCTGATGAGAGCAAATCCCAGACCTAACCTAGACCTAACATGTATTATTCTCAAAAATATTGATCGAAACCAGGTTTAATTGACTGTTTCAGTGTGGTCCCACATTACTACGTGATCCAAGCCAGAAAAAACCCGGGATCCGTACAACAAGTATGTGAAGAATGCGAAAGTATGAGTCTGATGAGTGAAAATCCCCGACCTAACCTAGACCTAACATGCGTTATCCTCTAAAATATTGATCCAAACCAGGTTTAATGGACTGTTTCAGTGTGGTACCACACTACTACGTGATCCAAACCAGAAAAAACCCAGGATCTGTTCAACAAGTATGTGAAGAATGCGTAAGTATGAGTCTGAGGAGTGAAAATCCCCGACCTGACCTAGACCTAACATGCGTTATCCTCTAAAATATTGATCCAAACCAGGTTTAATGGACTGTTTCAGTGTGGTACCACACTACTACGTGACCCAAACCAGAAAAAACCCAGGATCTGTTCAACAAGTATGTGAAAAACGCAAAAGTATGAGTCTGATGAGTGAAAATCCCAGGGCTAACCTAGACCTAACATGCGTTATCCTCTAAAATATTGATCGAAACCAGGTTTAATCGACTGTTTCAGTGTGGTACCACATTACTACGTGATCCAAACCAGAAAAAACCCAGGATCCGTTCAACAAGTATGTGAAGAATGCGAAAGTATGAGTCTGAGGAGTGAAAATCCCCGACCTAACCTAGACCTAACATGCGTTATCCTCTAAAATATTGATCCAAACCAGGTTTAATGGACTGTTTCAGTGTGGTACCACACTACTACATGATCCAAACCAGAAAAAACCCAGTATCTGTTCAACATGTATGTGAAAAACGCGAAAGTATGAGCCTGATGAGGGCAAATCCCAGACCTATCCCAGACCTAACTTGCGTTGTCCTCTAAGATATTAATGGAAACCAGGTTTAATTGACTGTCTCTGTGTTGTACTTCATTACTACCTGATGCAATCCAGAAAAAGCCCAGCATCTAGCCATCAAGTATGACAAATATGCGAAAGAATGAGCCTGATGAGAGCAAATCCAAGACCTAACCTAGACCTAACATGTATTATTCTCAAAAATATTGATCGAAACCAGGTTTAATTGACTGTTTCAGTGTGGTCCCACATTACTACGTGATCCAAACCAGAAAAAACCCGGGATCCGTACAACAAGTATGTGAAGAATGCGAAAGTATGAGTCTGATGAGTCAAAATCCCCGACCTAACCTAGACCTAACATGCGTTATCCTCTAAAATATTGATCCAAACCAGGTTTAATGGACTGTTTCAGTGTGGTACCACACTACTACGTGATCCAAACCAGAAAAAACCCAGGATCTGTTCAACATGTATGTGAAAAACGCGAAAGTATGAGCCTGATGAGGGCAAATCCCAGACCTATCCCAGACCTAACTTGCGTTGTCCTCTAAGATATTGATGGAAACCAGGTTCAATTGACTGTTTCTGTGTTGTACTTCATTACTACGTGATGCAATCCAGAAAAAGCCCAGCATGTAGCCATCAAGTATGAGAAATATGCGAAAGAATGAGCCTGATGAGAGCAAATCCCAGACCTAACCTAGACCTAACATGTATTATTCTCAAAAATATTGATCGAAACCAGGTTTAATTGACTGTTTCAGTGTGGTCCCACATTACTACGTGATCCAAACCAGAAAAAACCCAGGATCCGTACAACAAGTATGTGAAGAATGCGAAAGTATGAGTCTGATGAGTGAAAATCCCAGACCTAACATGCGTTATCCTCTAAAATATTGATCCAAACCAGGTTTAATGGACTGTTTCAGTGTGGTACCACTACTGATCCATACAGTGGTCCTACTACGTGATCCAAACCAGAAAAAACCCAGGATCTGTTCAACAAGTATGTGAAAAACGCGAAAGTATGAGCCTGATGAGGGCAAATCCCAGACCTATCCCAGACCTAACTTGCGTTGTCCTCTAAGATATTCATGGAAACCAGGTTTAATTGACTGTTTCTGTGTTGTACTTCATTACTACGTGATGCAATCCAGAAAAAGCCCAGCATCTAGCCATCAAGTATGAGAAATATGCGAAAGAATGAGCCTGATGAGAGCAAATCCCAGACCTAACCTAGACCTAACATGTATTATTCTCAAAAATATTGATCGAAACCAGGTTTAATTGACTGTTTCAGTGTGGTCCCACATTACTACGTGATCCAAACCAGAAAAAACCCAGGATCCGTACAACAAGTATGCGAAGAATGCGAAAGTATGAGCCTGATGAGTGAAAATCCCAGGCCTAACCTAGACCTAACATGCGTTATCCTCAATAATATTGATCGAAACTAGGTTTAATTGACTGTTTCAGTGTGGTCCTACATTACTACGTGATCCAAACCAGAAAATAACCCAGGATCTGTCAAACGAGTATGTGAAGTGTGCGGAAGTATGAGTCTGATGAGTGAAATTCCCAGACCTAACCTAGACCTAACATGCGTTATCCTCTAAAATATTGATCCAAACCAGGTTTAATGGACTGTTTCAGTGTGGTACCGCACTACTACGTGATCCAAACCAGAAAAAACCCAGGATCTGTTCAAAAAGTATGTGAAAAACGCGAAAGTATGAGCCTGATGAGGGCAAATCCAAGACCTATCCCAGACCTAACTTGCGTTTTCCTTTAAGATAATGATGGAAACCAGGTTTAAGTGACTGTTTCAGTGTTGTACTTCATTACTACGTGATGCAATCCAGAAAAAGCCCAGCATCTAGCCATCAAGTATGAGAAATATGCGAAAGAATGAGCCTAATGAGAGCAAATCCCAGACCTAACCTAGACATAACATGAATTATTCTCTAAAATATTGATCGAAACCAGGTTTAATTGACTGTTTCAGTGTGGTCCCACATTACTACGTGATCCAAACCAGAAAATAACCCAGGATCTGTCAAACGAGTATGTGAAGTGTGCGGAAGTATGAGCCTGATGAGAGCAAATCCCAGACCTAACCTAGACCTAACATGAATTATTCTCTAAAATATTGATCGAAACTAGGTTTAATTGACTGTTTCAGTGTGGTCCTACATTACTACGTGATCCAAACCAGAAAAAACCCAGGATCCGTTGAACAAGTATGTGAAGAATGCGAAAGTATGAGTCTGATGAGTGAAAATCCCAGGCCTAACCTAGACCTAACATGCGTTATCCTCAAAAATATTGATCGAAACCTGGTTTAATCGACTGTTTCAGTGTGGTACCACATTACTATGTGATCCAAACCAGAAAATAACCCAGGATCTGTTCAACGAGTATGTGAAGTGTGCGAAAGTATGAGTCTGATGAGGTCAAATCCCAAACCAATCCCAGACTTAACTTGCGTTATCCTCTAAAATATTGATCGAAACCAGGTTTAATCGACTGTTTCAGTGTGGTACCACATTACTACGTGATCCAAACCAGAAAAAACCCAGGATCCGTTCAACAAGTATGTGAAGAATGCGAATGTATGAGTCTGATCAGTGAAAATCTCAGGCCTTACCTAGACCTAACTTGCGTTGTCCTCTAAAATATTGATGAAAACCAGGTTTCATTGACTGTTTCAGTGTGGTACTACATTACTACGTGATGCAATCCAGAAAAAGCCCAGGAGCTAGCCATCAAGTATGAGAAATATGCGAAAGAATGAGCCTGATGAGAGCAAATCCCAGACCTAACCTAGACCTAACATGCGTTATCCTCTAAAATATTGAGCGAAACCAGGTTTAATGAACTGTTTCAGTGTGGTCCCACATTACTACATGATCCAAACCAGAAAAAACCCAGGATCCGTTCAACAAGTATGTGAAGAATGCGAAAGTATGAGTCTGATCCCCTCAGGGGCTGCCAGCCTTTCAGCTGCAGTACGGGCTTAACGAACCCGGGGTACCCGAGTCATACACACACCGTAAGCCTCCTGTTGGTCGTCACAACGACCCATTCACAATTCCCTATTGGTTTTGTGAATGGTACGTGACGGCAGGAGGAACGGGGGTCTTGGCTTAACCGCCTGGGCCACGAGTATGGCGACTCTATAAAATCGCCCTCCAATCCTAAGCTATGGTGCGCGGCGATGGGATGCATGGTTGGGGGAGAAGGCCCAATCCCAAGCGACCACCTCCGGGGAACCTGCCGAACCCCCGGAGTATATAGGCTTACCCGGGTAAGGCGGCTCTGCCCGGGCGGACCTTTTCTTCCGACCTGCTCGTGGGAATATTATGGAGTTCAATATTAAAACGGGGATGGGACGGGGTAAGTCAGAGGGGGAGGACGAAGGCGGTGTTGGGACTGGAGTGACGGCGCTCGCGCCGCCTCCAGCGCCTGGCCCGGCTTCGTGGAAGGTGGAGGAGGACGACGAGACTGCGTCAGTCTCGTCCTTCTCCTCCACCAGGAGCCTCATAGGCTCTAAGAGGAAGAGGGCGGGGCAGGCCGTCGTCGAGGTGGGCGGGGCGATGAGCCCGTCGGTGAGGCTGAGTTGCCTCAGGGACGAGGTGACCGAGGAGATATCGGAGAGGATCTCCTCGTCCCTGAGGCGGGTGGAGAAAGTCGCCGCTGCCTGCGCCTTTAAGGGGCAGAAAAGCGGTGGCGCGGAGGCCCTGAAGGCCGCGGCGGAGGAAATGAGGGAGGCGGCGCGGGAGCTCAGAGGGCGGAACGCCCGTCTGCAGCTCCTGTTGGAGGAGGAGCGACAGGGGAGGAGGAGGGCAGAGGCGCTGTGGAACAGCGCGGCCCTCCCTCCCATCCTCCCTCCTCCTCCACCGCCGCGTCCCTCGGCGGAGGTAAATAAGCGGAGTGCGGCGGCAGTGGTGCGGGGCACCGCGGGCGCCTCCACCCGCACTCCGCCCGTGAAGAAGTCCCCGTCCTCCTCAGAAGACGATCTTCTGAGGAGGATTGGGGACATGATTGATGGCAAGCTGGCCGCCTTCCGGGAGGAGCTCCTCGCCGGAAGAGCGGTCAGCAGGAAGGCGGTGCCTCCCCGACCTGTTCCGGTACAGTCGGGGAAGGCAAAGAAGGGCGGAGTGAAGGCTCCGCCCAGCGTTGCGGCACCAGGGCCCCGGGTCGCGACCCCCAAGGGGGGTGGTGTACCCGTGGTCGCGGTGGTCGCGTCCTCCACGGCACCCTCCCAAGGGGGGGTGGCGTGGAGTGAGGTGGTGGGGCGGAAGGCGAAGCGGGCGGCGAGGAAGGCCTCGCAACCGCGGCCTCCGCCTCCGCCGCCGGCGGCCAAGGTAAAGGCCGCGAAGGTCGGGAAGGCACGACCAGGTCGTCCCCCAAAAACGGCAGCGGTGACGCTGACCGTTGCGCAGGGGGGCGACCTGACCCTCGCGGAGGCGATGCGGCTCGCCAGGGAGAATATCTCCCTGGAAGAGCTGGGCATCGCCTCCGTGAGGGCGAAGAGGGCCGTGACCGGGGGTCTCTTGCTGGAGATCCCCGGTGCAGAAGGTGGCGCGAAGGCGGATCGTCTCGCCCAGAGGCTCCGGGAGCAGCTGGGCGAAAGAGGTGTCCGGGTCGCCCGGCCCACGAAGCGCACGGAGATGCGCGTTTGTGGGCTGGACGACTCGGTCAGCGCACAGGATGTGTCCCGTGCCCTTGCGAGGGCGGGGGACTGTCCTGTGGAGGACCTGCGGATCGGAGAGATCCGCAGGTCGCCCTCCGGCCTCGGGTCGGTGTGGGCCCGGTGCCCCCTCTCCGCCGCCCGTAAGGTGGCGGAATCCGGGAGGGTGTTGGTGGGGTGGGTTTCGGCGCGAGTGGAAATCCTCGCGCCGCGCCCGCTCCAGTGTCACCGCTGCCTCGAATTGGGGCACGTGAGGCAGTGGTGCACCTCGCCGGTGGACCGCAGCGGTCAGTGTTACCGCTGCGGTGCCAAAGAGCACCGTGCGAGCCAGTGCTCGGCGGCCCCCCACTGCCCGCTGTGTGCGGACATGGGGAGGCCAGCCGATCACAGGGTGGGGAGCAAGAAGTGTTCCCCCCCCCTCCCGGAAGGAGAGGAAGAGGCGGGCTGCACCGGCTCCGGTGCCGAGGGCGGTGGCATCGTCCTCCATGGAGGTGGACGGTGCTACGGGGACGGACGGCCGGGAGGAGGCTGGCGCGGCCATTAATTAATGCCGCCCCGCCTCCTCCTCCAGGCCAACCTCAACCACTGCCGCGCGGCACAGGACTTGATGTCCCAAGTCCTCGCGGAGTGGGGGGTTGGCCTGGCGGTCGCCGCCGAGCCGTACCGCGTCCCTGATCACCCTCATTGGGTGGGCGACGCGGACGGCTTGGTGGCGACGGTATGGGGAGGGGGCGACGGGTCCCCACCGTTCTCCTTGTTGGAGCGCGGTCGGGGATTCGTCGCCGTGGACTGGGGGGGAGTCGCTGTGGTGGGGTGCTACATTTCGCCCCGTAGCGGTCACGCTGCGTTCGAGCTGTACTTGGCCGAGGTCGCGGCATGCGTGCAGCGCTACGCGGCCCGGCCGGTGCTGGTCCTGGGGGATTTTAATGCCAAGTCGGTGGCTTGGGGATCCCCCAGGACCTCCGTTCGCGGCGGGATCCTGGGCGATTGGGCGGCGGGGCTCGACCTCCGAGTATTGAACCGGGGGTCGGAGCACACATGCGTGCGGCGATATGGGGGGTCCATCGTGGATGTTGGATTCGCGACCCCCAACGCCGTGCGCATGGTGTCGGGTTGGCACGTGGTCGCGGGGGCAGAGACACTCTCCGATCACCGGTACATCCGGATGGAGGTCTCTGCCGCCGCGAGTGCATCCCGACACGGCCGCCTGCGTGGCACCCCACCACGCCGCTGGGCGCTTCGGCGCCTGGACAAGGACGCCCTGATGGCAGCTGCCCTCGCTGCAACTTGGCCGCAGGGAGCGGCCGAGTTGCCGAGCATAGAGGAGGAGGTCGCCCGGCTCGGAGCATTGGTCGCGGGTATTTGCGACGCGGGGATGCCTCGGGTCGGGCGGGCTTCTCCTCGCCGGGCGGTGTACTGGTGGTCGGACGCGATCGCGGAGTTGCGAGTCGCGACTGTCCGCGCCCGACGCCAGTACACCCGCGCGCGCCGTCGTCAACGTACAGGCGACGGCGTGGCGCGAGCGAGGGCAGCTGATGACCTGTATGGAGCATACCGCGTGGCGCGGGTTGCTCTGCAGGTCGCCATCAAACGGGCCAAGACCCAGGCATGGAAGGAGCTCCTCCAGACCCTTGATGACGATCCATGGGGGCGCCCATATAAGGTGGTGCTGAATAAGCTCCGCCCGTGGGCGCCCCCCGTCACCGAGGGTCTTGACCCCCGGCTGCTGGAGGACGTGGTCAATACACTCTTCCCAATTGGGGAGAGGGGACCGCGTCCTCCGGCGGCGGCGGCTGTCCCAGTGGAGTGGACGGCCGAGCTGGGGGTCACGCAGGAGGAGCTGGCAGCGGCCATCAGACGGTTCGGGGTTCGTAACACGGCCCCGGGTCCGGATGGTGTGCCCGGCCGGGTTTGGGTCTTGACCCAGGGCGTCCTTGGGGCCGACCTCAGGCGGTTGTTCGACCGCTGCCTGAGGGACGGGCGATTCCCCCCCAGTTGGAAGGTGGCGAGGATGGTCCTCCTCCGGAAGGAGGGTCGGCGCGCGGAGTCTCCCTCCGCATACCGGCCCATTTGTCTCCTCGACGAGGTGGGCAAGCTCTTCGAGCGTGTGATTGCTGCCCGCCTCGTCGAGCACCTGTCGCGGGGTGATCCCGGTCTGGCCGACTGCCAGTTCGGTTTCCGGGGGGGCCGATCGACTATCGACGCGATAGGTCGTGTGAGGCCCCTCTCGGAGGCGGCCGTCTCCCGGGGAGGGGTGGCATTGGCAATATCCTTGGATATTGCCAATGCCTTTAACACCCTCCCCTGGGAAGAGATAAGGAGGGGACTCGAATATCATCGAGTCCCCCCTTGTCTCAGGGCGGTCGTCGGGGATTATCTCCGCGGCAGGTGGATCGAGTATCCGGGCCGGGATGGTGATATGCGGAGGGAGGTGTACTGCGGTGTTCCGCAGGGGTCGGTCCTCGGGCCACTCCTGTGGAACATCGCGTACGACTCGGTGTTGCGGGCCGGCCTCCCCGACGGCGTCAGCACGGTGTGTTATGCGGATGACACACTGGTGCTGGCCGTCGGGGCGCACTGGGGGAGGGCCATGCGTCGCGCGGAGGAGGGGTCGCAACGCGTCGTCGACCGGATCAGGGGGATGGGGATGACGGTGGCGGTCCATAAGACCGAGGTGATTGCGTTTCATTCACGTCGGCAGGATCCGCCACCCCCTCTGATCCGGGTGGGTGGGGCTGACATCGAGGTGAAGCCCCAGATCAGGTATCTAGGGCTGATCCTCGATAGCCACTGGCGTTTCGAGGAGCATTTCCGCTGCCTGGTCCCCCGGTTGGAAAGGATGGTTGCGGCTCTGGGCCGGATCCTGCCCAACCTGGGGGGCCCGGCGGGCCGAGTTCGTCGCCTCTATGTGGCAATGGTCCAGTCGGTGGCCCTATACGGGGCCCCCGTCTGGGCGGACGACCTGGCTGCCTCCCGGCGCAGCATGACTATGCTGCGTCGGGTGCAGAGGCGCATGGCGCTCAGGGTCGTCCGCGGGTATCGCACCATGTCACATGAGGCGGCGACGGTTCTAGCGGGGATGCCGCCCATGGACCTGCTCGCGCGGTCGCATGCGGTCATGTACCGGCACCGCGTCGACCGTCGCGCGGGGGTGGGGGCGGTCCCGGGCGGGCAGGAACCTGCTTGGGGCGATTTGAAGCGCCAGGCCCGGCAGTCCGTGTTGCTCGCGTGGCAGGAGCGGCTGGCTCTGCCAACCGCGGGGCACCGGACTGTCGGGGCTGTTCGGCCACTCCTGAAGGAGTGGCTGGACAGAGGCCATGGCAGCCTCACCTACCGGCTGGCACAGGTATTTTCCGGGCATGGCAGCTTCGGAAGATACCTGTGCCGGATAGGGAAGGAGCCGACGGCGCGTTGCTGCCACTGCGACGCTGAGCAGGACACGGCGGATCATACCCTGGAGGTATGCCCCGCGTGGGAGGGGGAGCGCCGTGTCCTGGTCGGCGTCGTCGGGCGGGATGTCTCGCTGCCGGGCGTGGTGCGCGCCATGCTCGGCAGCGAGGAGAAGTGGAGGGCCGTGGCCTCCTTCTGCGAGAACGTAATGTTGCAGAAGGAGGCCGCGGGGAGGGAGCGCGAGCTTCAGCGGCGCGCAGAAGCTCGCGCTCGTGCGGTGGCCCGAGGTCGTCGCCCGGTCGCGAGGCGTCGCGGGCGGCCGCCTCGGCGTGGCGGATGACCTAGGCTGGGAGCCAGGCGGCGCCGGGTCGGACCGGTTGGGGGTAGAAGTGCCTCCCCCTACCGGGCCGACGCAAGGGGAGGCACCCTCGGCGGTGTGGTGCGGCCATGAACGCCCGGCCGCCGAGGGGTGGAAACGGGGTCGCGAGCGGTTGCGAGTTGGGGCTCGCAGCCGCCACTAAACGCGGCCCCGGGACGGATAGCGGCGGGATGGAGTGGCCCCGTCTCGCCGCTATGAGGCAGTGTGTCTACTGGGGGGACCGATTGTCCCCCCGGGGGATGGGCGCGAAAGCGCGGGCACGGGGAGGATACCGGAAGAATGCTTCGAGCGATTCCCGGTATCCTCCCAAAGCGTGCCGAAGGGTCACCGTGGGGTTTTTAGTGGGTAGGTCCCGCGCCTGTCGTTGTACGGGCGCGGGGAATCCCACACACCCCTCCCACCTCTCCCCAAGGAGGTGTGAGGGAGTCTTTCGAAGATTTTCCCCACGACAAAAAAAAAAAAAAAAAAAAAAAAAAAAAAAAGTATGAGTCTGATCAGTGAAAATCTCAGGCCTTACCTAGACCTAACTTGCGTTGTCCTCTAAAATATTGATGAAAACCAGGTTTCATTGACTGTTTCAGTGTGGTACTACATTACTACGTGATGCAATCCAGAAAAAGCCCAGGATCTAGCCATCAAGTATGAGAAATATGCGAAAGAATGAGCCTAATGAGAGCAAATCCCAGACCTAACCTAGACCTAACATGCGTTATCCTCTAAAATATTGAGCGAAACCAGGCTTAATGAACTGTTTCAGTGTGGTCCCACATTACTACGTGATCCAAACCAGAAAAAACCCAGGATCAGTTCAACAAGTATGTGAAGAATGCGAAAGTATGAGTCTGATGAGTGAAAATCCCAGACCTAACCGAGGCCTAACATGCGTTATCCTCTAAAATATTGATTGAAACAAGGTTTAATTGACTGTTTCAGCGTGGTACCACATTACTACGTGATACAATCCAGAAACAGCCCAGGATCTAGCCATGAAGTATGAGAAATATGCGAAAGTATGAGCCTGATGAGGGCAAATCCTAGACCTAACCCAGACCTAACATGCGTTATCCTCTAAAATATTTATCAAGACCAGGTTTAATTGGGTGTTTCAGTGTGGTTCCACATTACTAAGTGATCCAAACCAGAAAAAACCCAGGATCTGTTCAACATGTATGAGAAATATGCGAAAGAATGAGCCTGATGAAAGCAAATCCCAGAACTAACCTAGACGTCACATGAATTATTCTCTAAAATATTGATCGAAACCTGGTTTAATCGACTCTTTCAGTGTGGTACCACATTACTATGTTATCCAAACCAGAAAATAACCCAGGATCTGTTCAACGAGTATGTGAAGTGTGCGAAAGTATGAGTCTGATGGGGTCAAATCCCAGACCTATCCCAGACCTAACTTGCGTTATCCTCTAAAATATTGATTGAAACTAGGTTTAATCGACTGTTTCAGTGTGGTACCACATTACTACGTGATCCAAACCAGAAAAAACCCAGGATCAGTTCAACAAGTATGTGAAGAATGCGAAAGTATGAGTCTGATGAGTGAAAATCCCAGGGCTAACCTAGACCTAACATGCGTTATCCTCTAAAATATTGATCCAAACCAGGTTTAATGGACTCTTTCAGTGTGGTACCACACTACTACGTGATACAAACCAGAAAAAACCCAGGATCTGTTCAACAAGTATGTGAAAAACGCGAAAGTATGAGCCTGATGAGGGCAAATGCCAGACCTATCCCAGACCTAACTTGCGTTGTCCTCTAAGATATTGATGGAAACCAGGTTTGATTGACTGTTTCAGTGTTGCACTTCATTACTACGTGATGCAATCCAGAAAAAGCCCAGGATCTAGCCATCAAGTATGAGAAATATGCGAAAGAATGAGCCTGATGAGAGCAAATCCCAGACCTAACCTAGACCTAACATGAATTATTCTCCAAAATGTTGATCGAAACCAGGTTTAATTGACTGTTTCAGTGTGGTCCCACATTACTACGTGATCCAAACCAGAAAAAACCTAGGATCCGTTCAACAAGTATGTGAAGAATGCGAAAGTATGAGCCTGACGAGTGAAAATCCCAGGCCTAACCTAGACCTAACATGCGTTATCCTCAAAAATATTGATCGAAACCTGGTTTAATCGACTGTTTCAGTGTGGTACCACATCACTACGTGATCCAAACCAGAAAATACCCAGGATCTGTTCAACGAGTATGTGAAGTGTGCGAAAGTGTGAGTCTGATGAGGGCAAATCCCAGACCTATCCCAGACCTAACTTGCGTTGTCCTCTAAGATATTGATGGAAACCAGGTTTAATTGACTGTTTCAGTGTGGTCCCACATTACTACGTGATCCAAACCAGAAAAAACCCGGGATCCGTACAACAAGTATGTGAAGAATGCGAAAGTATGAGTCTGATGAGTGAAATTCCCCGACCTAACCTAGACCTAACATGTATTATTCTCAAAAATATTGATCGAAACCAGGTTTAATTGACTGTTTCAGTGTGGTCCCACATTACTACGTGATCCAAACCAGAAAAAACCCAGGATCCGTACAACAAGTATGCGAAGAATGCGAAAGTATGAGCCTGATGGGTGAAAATCCCAGGCCTAACCTAGACCTAACATGCGTTATCCTCAAAAATATTGGTCGAAACCTGGTATAATCGACTGTTTCAGTGTGGTACCACATTACTATGTGATCCAAACCAGAAAATAACCCAGGATCTGTTCAACGAGTATGTGAAGTGTGCGAAAGTATGAGTCTGATGAGTGAAATTCCCAGACCTAACCTAGACCTAACATGCGTTATCCTCTAAAATATTGATCCAAGTCAGGTTTAATGGACTGTTTCAGTGTGGTACCACACTACTACGTGATCCAAACCAGAAAAAACCCAGGATCTGTTCAAAAAGTATGTGAAAAACGCGAAAGTATGAGCCTGATGAGGGCAAATCCAAGACCTATCCCAGACCTAACTTGCGTTCTCCTCTAAGAGTTTGATGGAAACCAGGTTTAATTGACTGTTTCAGTGTGGTACCACATTACTACGTGATCTAATCCAGAAACAGCCCAGGATCTAGCCATGAAGTATGAGAAATATGCGAAAGTATGAGCCTGATGAGGGCAAATCCTAGACCTAACCCAGACCTAACATGCGTTATCCTCTAAAATATTTATCAAGACCAGGTTTAATTGGGTGTTTCAGTGTGGTTCCACATTACTAAGTGATCCAAACCAGAAAAAACCCAGGATCTGTTCAACATGTATGAGAAATATGCGAAAGAATGAGCCTGATGAAAGCAAATCCCAGAACTAACCTAGACGTCACATGAATTATTCTCTAAAATATTGATCGAAACCTGGTTTAATCGACTCTTTCAGTGTGGTACCACATTACTATGTTATCCAAACCAGAAAATAACCCAGGATCTGTTCAACGAGTATGTGAAGTGTGCGAAAGTATGAGTCTGATGGGGTCAAATCCCAGACCTATCCCAGACCTAACTTGCGTTATCCTCTAAAATATTGATTGAAACTAGGTTTAATCGACTGTTTCAGTGTGGTACCACATTACTACGTGATCCAAACCAGAAAAAACCCAGGATCAGTTCAACAAGTATGTGAAGAATGCGAAAGTATGAGTCTGATGAGTGAAAATCCCAGGGCTAACCTAGACCTAACATGCGTTATCCTCTAAAATATTGATCCAAACCAGGTTTAATGGACTCTTTCAGTGTGGTACCACACTACTACGTGATACAAACCAGAAAAAACCCAGGATCTGTTCAACAAGTATGTGAAAAACGCGAAAGTATGAGCCTGATGAGGGCAAATGCCAGACCTATCCCAGACCTAACTTGCGTTGTCCTCTAAGATATTGATGGAAACCAGGTTTGATTGACTGTTTCAGTGTTGCACTTCATTACTACGTGATGCAATCCAGAAAAAGCCCAGGATCTAGCCATCAAGTATGAGAAATATGCGAAAGAATGAGCCTGATGAGAGCAAATCCCAGACCTAACCTAGACCTAACATGAATTATTCTCCAAAATGTTGATCGAAACCAGGTTTAATTGACTGTTTCAGTGTGGTCCCACATTACTACGTGATCCAAACCAGAAAAAACCTAGGATCCGTTCAACAAGTATGTGAAGAATGCGAAAGTATGAGCCTGACGAGTGAAAATCCCAGGCCTAACCTAGACCTAACATGCGTTATCCTCAAAAATATTGATCGAAACCTGGTTTAATCGACTGTTTCAGTGTGGTACCACATCACTACGTGATCCAAACCAGAAAATACCCAGGATCTGTTCAACGAGTATGTGAAGTGTGCGAAAGTGTGAGTCTGATGAGGGCAAATCCCAGACCTATCCCAGACCTAACTTGCGTTGTCCTCTAAGATATTGATGGAAACCAGGTTTAATTGACTGTTTCAGTGTGGTCCCACATTACTACGTGATCCAAACCAGAAAAAACCCGGGATCCGTACAACAAGTATGTGAAGAATGCGAAAGTATGAGTCTGATGAGTGAAATTCCCCGACCTAACCTAGACCTAACATGTATTATTCTCAAAAATATTGATCGAAACCAGGTTTAATTGACTGTTTCAGTGTGGTCCCACATTACTACGTGATCCAAACCAGAAAAAACCCAGGATCCGTACAACAAGTATGCGAAGAATGCGAAAGTATGAGCCTGATGGGTGAAAATCCCAGGCCTAACCTAGACCTAACATGCGTTATCCTCAAAAATATTGGTCGAAACCTGGTATAATCGACTGTTTCAGTGTGGTACCACATTACTATGTGATCCAAACCAGAAAATAACCCAGGATCTGTTCAACGAGTATGTGAAGTGTGCGAAAGTATGAGTCTGATGAGTGAAATTCCCAGACCTAACCTAGACCTAACATGCGTTATCCTCTAAAATATTGATCCAAGTCAGGTTTAATGGACTGTTTCAGTGTGGTACCACACTACTACGTGATCCAAACCAGAAAAAACCCAGGATCTGTTCAAAAAGTATGTGAAAAACGCGAAAGTATGAGCCTGATGAGGGCAAATCCAAGACCTATCCCAGACCTAACTTGCGTTCTCCTCTAAGAGTTTGATGGAAACCAGGTTTAATTGACTGTTTCAGTGTGGTACCACATTACTACGTGATCTAATCCAGAAACAGCCCAGGATCTAGCCATGAAGTATGAGAAATATGCGAAAGTATGAGCCTGATGAGGGCAAATCCTAGACCTAACCCAGACCTAACATGCGTTATCCTCTAAAATATTTATCAAGACCAGGTTTAATTGGGTGTTTCAGTGTGGTTCCACATTACTAAGTGATCCAAACCAGAAAAAACCCAGGATCTGTTCAACATGTATGAGAAATATGCGAAAGAATGAGCCTGATGAAAGCAAATCCCAGAACTAACCTAGACGTCACATGAATTATTCTCTAAAATATTGATCGAAACCTGGTTTAATCGACTCTTTCAGTGTGGTACCACATTACTATGTTATCCAAACCAGAAAATAACCCAGGATCTGTTCAACGAGTATGTGAAGTGTGCGAAAGTATGAGTCTGATGGGGTCAAATCCCAGACCTATCCCAGACCTAACTTGCGTTATCCTCTAAAATATTGATTGAAACTAGGTTTAATCGACTGTTTCAGTGTGGTACCACATTACTACGTGATCCAAACCAGAAAAAACCCAGGATCAGTTCAACAAGTATGTGAAGAATGCGAAAGTATGAGTCTGATGAGTGAAAATCCCAGGGCTAACCTAGACCTAACATGCGTTATCCTCTAAAATATTGATCCAAACCAGGTTTAATGGACTCTTTCAGTGTGGTACCACACTACTACGTGATACAAACCAGAAAAAACCCAGGATCTGTTCAACAAGTATGTGAAAAACGCGAAGGTATGAGCCTGATGAGGGCAAATGCCAGACCTATCCCAGACCTAACTTGCGTTGTCCTCTAAGATATTGATGGAAACCAGGTTTGATTGACTGTTTCAGTGTTGCTCTTCATTACTACGTGATGCAATCCAGAAAAAGCCCAGGATCTAGCCATCAAGTATGAGAAATATGCGAAAGAATGAGCCTGATGAGAGCAAATCCCAGACCTAACCTAGACCTAACATGAATTATTCTCCAAAATGTTGATCGAAACCAGGTTTAATTGACTGTTTCAGTGTGGTCCCACATTACTACGTGATCCAAACCAGAAAAAACCTAGGATCCGTTCAACAAGTATGTGAAGAATGCGAAAGTATGAGCCTGACGAGTGAAAATCCCAGGCCTAACCTAGACCTAACATGCGTTATCCTCAAAAATATTGATCGAAACCTGGTTTAATCGACTGTTTCAGTGTGGTACCACATCACTACGTGATCCAAACCAGAAAATACCCAGGATCTGTTCAACGAGTATGTGAAGTGTGCGAAAGTGTGAGTCTGATGAGGGCAAATCCCAGACCTATCCCAGACCTAACTTGCGTTGTCCTCTAAGATATTGATGGAAACCAGGTTTAATTGACTGTTTCAGTGTGGTCCCACATTACTACGTGATCCAAACCAGAAAAAACCCGGGATCCGTACAACAAGTATGTGAAGAATGCGAAAGTATGAGTCTGATGAGTGAAATTCCCCGACCTAACCTAGACCTAACATGTATTATTCTCAAAAATATTGATCGAAACCAGGTTTAATTGACTGTTTCAGTGTGGTCCCACATTACTACGTGATCCAAACCAGAAAAAACCCAGGATCCGTACAACAAGTATGCGAAGAATGCGAAAGTATGAGCCTGATGGGTGAA
This sequence comes from Colletes latitarsis, assembly GCF_051014445.1. NCBI lineage: Eukaryota > Metazoa > Arthropoda > Insecta > Hymenoptera > Colletidae > Colletes > Colletes latitarsis. The sequence goes on along the minus strand of NW_027488366.1, from coordinate 21,651,269 downwards.
AATCCCAGGCCTAACCTAGACCTAACATGCGTTATCCTCAAAAATATTGGTCGAAACCTGGTATAATCGACTGTTTCAGTGTGGTACCACATTACTATGTGATCCAAACCAGAAAATAACCCAGGATCTGTTCAACGAGTATGTGAAGTGTGCGAAAGTATGAGTCTGATGAGTGAAATTCCCAGACCTAACCTAGACCTAACATGCGTTATCCTCTAAAATATTGATCCAAGTCAGGTTTAATGGACTGTTTCAGTGTGGTACCACACTACTACGTGATCCAAACCAGAAAAAACCCAGGATCTGTTCAAAAAGTATGTGAAAAACGCGAAAGTATGAGCCTGATGAGGGCAAATCCAAGACCTATCCCAGACCTAACTTGCGTTCTCCTCTAAGAGTTTGATGGAAACCAGGTTTAATTGACTGTTTCAGTGTGGTACCACATTACTACGTGATCTAATCCAGAAATAGCCCAGGATCTAGCCATGAAGTATGAGAAATATGCGGAAGTATGAGCCTGACGAGGGCAAATCCTAGACCTAACCCAGACCTGACATGCGTTATCCTCTAAAATATTTATCAAGACCAGGTTTAATTGATTGTTTCAGTGTAGTTCCACATTACTACGTGATCCAAACCAGAAAAAACCCAGGATCTGATCAACGAGTATGTGAAGTGTGCGAAAGTATGAGTCTGATGAGGGCAAATCCCCGACCTATCCCAGACCTAACATGCGTTATCCTCTAAAATATTTATCAAGACAAGGTTTAATTGATTGTTTCAGTGTGGTCCCACATTACTACGTGATCCAAACCAGAAAAAACCCATGATCCGTTCAACAAGTATGTGAAAAACGCGAAAGTATGAGCCTGATGAGGGCAAATCCCAGACCTATCCCAGACCTAACTTGCGTTGTCCTCTAAGATATTGATGGAAACCAGGTTTAATTGACTGTTTCTGTGTTGTACTTCATTACTACGTGATGCAATCCAGAAAAAGCCCAGCATCTAGCCATCAAGTATGAGAAATATGCGAAAGAATGAGCCTGATGAGCGCAAATCCAAGTCCTAACCTAGACATAACATGTATTATTCTCAAAAATATTGATCGAAACCAGGTTTAATTGATTGTTTCAGTGTGGTCCCACATTACTACGTGATCCAAACCAGAAAAAACCCAGGATCCGTACAACAAGTATGTGAAGAATGCGAAAGTATGAGTCTGATGAGTGAAAATCCCAGGGCTAACCTAGACCTAACATGCGTTATCCTCTAAAATATTGATCCAAACCAGGTTTAATGGACTCTTTCAGTGTGGTACCACACTACTACGTGATACAAACCAGAGAAAACCCAGGATCTGTTCAACAAGTATGTGAAAAACGCGAAAGTATGAGCCTGATGAGGGCAAATGCCAGACCTATCCCAGACCTAACTTGCGTTGTCCTCTAAGATATTGATGGAAACCAGGTTTGATTGACTGTTTCAGTGTTGCACTTCATTACTACGTGATGCAATCCAGAAAAAGCCCAGGATCTAGCCATCAAGTATGAGAAATATGCGAAAGAATGAGCCTGATGAGAGCAAATCCCAGACCTAACCTAGACCTAACATGAATTATTCTCCAAAATGTTGATCGAAACCAGGTTTAATTGACTGTTTCAGTGTGGTCCCACATTACTACGTGATCCAAACCAGAAAAAACCTAGGATCCGTTCAACAAGTATGTGAAGAATGCGAAAGTATGAGCCTGACGAGTGAAAATCCCAGGCCTAACCTAGACCTAACATGCGTTATCCTCAAAAATATTGATCGAAACCTGGTTTAATCGACTGTTTCAGTGTGGTACCACATCACTACGTGATCCAAACCAGAAAATACCCAGGATCTGTTCAACGAGTATGTGAAGTGTGCGAAAGTGTGAGTCTGATGAGGGCAAATCCCAGACCTATCCCAGACCTAACTTGCGTTGTCCTCTAAGATATTGATGGAAACCAGGTTTAATTGACTGTTTCAGTGTGGTCCCACATTACTACGTGATCCAAACCAGAAAAAACCCGGGATCCGTACAACAAGTATGTGAAGAATGCGAAAGTATGAGTCTGATGAGTGAAATTCCCCGACCTAACCTAGACCTAACATGTATTATTCTCAAAAATATTGATCGAAACCAGGTTTAATTGACTGTTTCAGTGTGGTCCCACATTACTACGTGATCCAAACCAGAAAAAACCCAGGATCCGTACAACAAGTATGCGAAGAATGCGAAAGTATGAGCCTGATGGGTGAAAATCCCAGGCCTAACCTAGACCTAACATGCGTTATCCTCAAAAATATTGGTCGAAACCTGGTATAATCGACTGTTTCAGTGTGGTACCACATTACTATGTGATCCAAACCAGAAAATAACCCAGGATCTGTTCAACGAGTATGTGAAGTGTGCGAAAGTATGAGTCTGATGAGTGAAATTCCCAGACCTAACCTAGACCTAACATGCGTTATCCTCTAAAATATTGATCCAAGTCAGGTTTAATGGACTGTTTCAGTGTGGTACCACACTACTACGTGATCCAAACCAGAAAAAACCCAGGATCTGTTCAAAAAGTATGTGAAAAACGCGAAAGTATGAGCCTGATGAGGGCAAATCCAAGACCTATCCCAGACCTAACTTGCGTTCTCCTCTAAGAGTTTGATGGAAACCAGTTTTAATTGACTGTTTCAGTGTGGTACCACATTACTACGTGATCTAATCCAGAAACAGCCCAGGATCTAGCCATGAAGTATGAGAAATATGCGAAAGTATGAGCCTGATGAGGGCAAATCCTAGACCTAACCCAGACCTAACATGCGTTATCCTCTAAAATATTTATCAAGACCAGGTTTAATTGGGTGTTTCAGTGTGGTTCCACATTACTAAGTGATCCAAACCAGAAAAAACCCAGGATCTGTTCAACATGTATGAGAAATATGCGAAAGAATGAGCCTGATGAAAGCAAATCCCAGAACTAACCTAGACGTCACATGAATTATTCTCTAAAATATTGATCGAAACCTGGTTTAATCGACTCTTTCAGTGTGGTACCACATTACTATGTTATCCAAACCAGAAAATAACCCAGGATCTGTTCAACGAGTATGTGAAGTGTGCGAAAGTATGAGTCTGATGGGGTCAAATCCCAGACCTATCCCAGACCTAACTTGCGTTATCCTCTAAAATATTGATTGAAACTAGGTTTAATCGACTGTTTCAGTGTGGTACCACATTACTACGTGATCCAAACCAGAAAAAACCCAGGATCAGTTCAACAAGTATGTGAAGAATGCGAAAGTATGAGTCTGATGAGTGAAAATCCCAGGGCTAACCTAGACCTAACATGCGTTATCCTCTAAAATATTGATCCAAACCAGGTTTAATGGACTCTTTCAGTGTGGTACCACACTACTACGTGATACAAACCAGAAAAAACCCAGGATCTGTTCAACAAGTATGTGAAAAACGCGAAAGTATGAGCCTGATGAGGGCAAATGCCAGACCTATCCCAGACCTAACTTGCGTTGTCCTCTAAGATATTGATGGAAACCAGGTTTGATTGACTGTTTCAGTGTTGCACTTCATTACTACGTGATGCAATCCAGAAAAAGCCCAGGATCTAGCCATCAAGTATGAGAAATATGCGAAAGAATGAGCCTGATGAGAGCAAATCCCAGACCTAACCTAGACCTAACATGAATTATTCTCCAAAATGTTGATCGAAACCAGGTTTAATTGACTGTTTCAGTGTGGTCCCACATTACTACGTGATCCAAACCAGAAAAAACCTAGGATCCGTTCAACAAGTATGTGAAGAATGCGAAAGTATGAGCCTGACGAGTGAAAATCCCAGGCCTAACCTAGACCTAACATGCGTTATCCTCAAAAATATTGATCGAAACCTGGTTTAATCGACTGTTTCAGTGTGGTACCACATCACTACGTGATCCAAACCAGAAAATACCCAGGATCTGTTCAACGAGTATGTGAAGTGTGCGAAAGTGTGAGTCTGATGAGGGCAAATCCCAGACCTATCCCAGACCTAACTTGCGTTGTCCTCTAAGATATTGATGGAAACCAGGTTTAATTGACTGTTTCAGTGTGGTCCCACATTACTACGTGATCCAAACCAGAAAAAACCCGGGATCCGTACAACAAGTATGTGAAGAATGCGAAAGTATGAGTCTGATGAGTGAAATTCCCCGACCTAACCTAGACCTAACATGTATTATTCTCAAAAATATTGATCGAAACCAGGTTTAATTGACTGTTTCAGTGTGGTCCCACATTACTACGTGATCCAAACCAGAAAAAACCCAGGATCCGTACAACAAGTATGCGAAGAATGCGAAAGTATGAGCCTGATGGGTGAAAATCCCAGGCCTAACCTAGACCTAACATGCGTTATCCTCAAAAATATTGGTCGAAACCTGGTATAATCGACTGTTTCAGTGTGGTACCACATTACTATGTGATCCAAACCAGAAAATAACCCAGGATCTGTTCAACGAGTATGTGAAGTGTGCGAAAGTATGAGTCTGATGAGTGAAATTCCCAGACCTAACCTAGACCTAACATGCGTTATCCTCTAAAATATTGATCCAAGTCAGGTTTAATGGACTGTTTCAGTGTGGTACCACACTACTACGTGATCCAAACCAGAAAAAACCCAGGATCTGTTCAAAAAGTATGTGAAAAACGCGAAAGTATGAGCCTGATGAGGGCAAATCCAAGACCTATCCCAGACCTAACTTGCGTTCTCCTCTAAGAGTTTGATGGAAACCAGGTTTAATTGACTGTTTCAGTGTGGTACCACATTACTACGTGATCTAATCCAGAAATAGCCCAGGATCTAGCCATGAAGTATGAGAAATATGCGGAAGTATGAGCCTGACGAGGGCAAATCCTAGACCTAACCCAGACCTGACATGCGTTATCCTCTAAAATATTTATCAAGACCAGGTTTAATTGATTGTTTCAGTGTAGTTCCACATTACTACGTGATCCAAACCAGAAAAAACCCAGGATCTGATCAACGAGTATGTGAAGTGTGCGAAAGTATGAGTCTGATGAGGGCAAATCCCCGACCTATCCCAGACCTAACATGCGTTATCCTCTAAAATATTTATCAAGACAAGGTTTAATTGATTGTTTCAGTGTGGTCCCACATTACTACGTGATCCAAACCAGAAAAAACCCATGATCCGTTCAACAAGTATGTGAAAAACGCGAAAGTATGAGCCTGATGAGGGCAAATCCCAGACCTATCCCAGACCTAACTTGCGTTGTCCTCTAAGATATTGATGGAAACCAGGTTTAATTGACTGTTTCTGTGTTGTACTTCATTACTACGTGATGCAATCCAGAAAAAGCCCAGCATCTAGCCATCAAGTATGAGAAATATGCGAAAGAATGAGCCTGATGAGCGCAAATCCAAGTCCTAACCTAGACATAACATGTATTATTCTCAAAAATATTGATCGAAACCAGGTTTAATTGATTGTTTCAGTGTGGTCCCACATTACTACGTGATCCAAACCAGAAAAAACCCAGGATCCGTACAACAAGTATGTGAAGAATGCGAAAGTATGAGTCTGATGAGTGAGAATCCCAGGCCTAACCTAGACCTAACATGCGTTATCCTCAAAAATATTGATCGAAACCTGGTATAATCGACTGTTTCAGTGTGGTACCACATTACTATGTGATCCAAACCAGAAAATAACCCAGGATCTGTTCAACGAGTATGTGAAGTGTGCGAAAGTATGAGTCTGATGAGGTCAAATCCCAAACCAATCCCAGACTTAACTTGCGTTATCCTCTAAAATATTGATCGAAACCAGGTTTAATCGACTGTTTCAGTGTGGTACCACATTACTACGTGATCCAAACCAGAAGAAACCCAGGATCCGTTCAACAAGTATGTGAAGAATGCGAATGTATGAGTCTGATCAGTGAAAATCTCAGGCCTTACCTAGACCTAACTTGCGTTGTCCTCTAAAATATTCATGAAAACCAGGTTTCATTGACTGTTTCAGTGTGGTACTACATTACTACGTGATGCAATCCAGAAAAAGCCCAGGATCTAGCCATCAAGTATGAGAAATATGCGAAAGAATGAGCCTGATGAGAGCAAATCCCAGACCTAACCTAGACCTAACATGCGTTATCCTCTAAAATATTGAGCGAAACCAGGTTTAATGAACTGTTTCAGTGTGGTCCCACATTACTACGTGATCCAAACCAGAAAAAACCCAGGATCCGTTTAACAAGTATGTGAAGAATGCGAAAGTATGAGTCTGATGAGTGAAAATCCCAGACCTAACCGAGGCCTAACATGCGTCATCCTCTAAAATATTGATTGAAACCAGGTTTAATTGACTGTTTCAGCGTGGTACCACATTACTACGTGATACAATCCAGAAACAGCCCAGGATCTAGCCATGAAGTATGAGAAATATGCGAAAGTATGAGCCTGATGAGGGCAAATCCTAGACCTAACCCAGACCTAACATGCGTTATCCTCTAAAATATTTATCAAGACCAGGTTTAATTGATTGTTTCAGTGTGGTCCCACATTACTAAGTGATGCAAACCAGAAAAAACCCAGGATCTGTTCAACGAGTATGTGAAGTGTGCGAAAGTATGAGACAAATGGGGTCAAATCCCAGACCTATCCCAGACCTAACTTGCGTTATCCTCTAAAATATTGATTGAAACAAGGTTTAATCGACTGTTTCAGTGTGGTACCACATTACTACGTGATCCAAACCAGAAAAAACCCAGGATCAGTTCAACAAGTATGTGAAGAATGCGAAAGTATGAGTCTGATGGGGTCAAATCCCAGACCTATCCCAGACCTAACTTGCGTTATCCTCTAAAATATTGATTGAAACCAGGTTTAATCGACTGTTTCAGCGTGGTACCACATTACTACGTGATACAATCCAGAAACAGCCCAGGATCTAGCCATGAAGTATGAGAAATATGCGAAAGTATGAGTCTGATGAGTGAAAATCCCAGGGCTAACCTAGACCTAACATGCGTTATCCTCTAAAATATTGATCCAAACCAGGTTTAATGGACTCTTTCAGTGTGGTACCACACTACTACGTGATAAAAACCAGAAAAAACCCAGGATCTGTTCAACAAGTATGTGAAAAACGCGAAAGTATGAGCCTGATGGGGTCAAATCCCAGACCTATCCCAGACCTAACTTGCGTTATCCTCTAAAATATTGATTGAAACCAGGTTTAATCGACTGTTTCAGTGTGGTACCATATTACTATGTGATCTAATCCAGAAATAGCCCAGGATCTAGCCATGAAGTATGAGAAATATGCGAAAGTATGAGTCTGATGAGTGAAAATCCCAGGGCTAACCTAGACCTAACATGCGTTATCCTCTAAAATATTGATCCAAACCAGGTTTAATGGACTCTTTCAGTGTGGTACCACACTACTACGTGATAAAAACCAGAAAAAACCCAGGATCTGTTCAACAAGTATGTGAAAAACGCGAAAGTATGAGCCTGATGAGGGCAAATCCCAGACCTATCCCAGACCTAACTTGCGTTATCCTCTAAAATATTGATCGCAACCAGGTTTAATCGACTGTTTCAGTGTGGTACCACATCACTACGTGATCCAAACCAGAAAATACCCAGGATCTGTTGAACGAGTATGTGAAGTGTGCGAAAGTGTGAGTCTGATGAGGTCAAATCCCACACCAATCCCAGACTTAACTTACGTTATCCTCTAAAATATTGATCGAAACCAGGTTTAATCGACTGTTTCAGTGTGGTACCACATTACTACGTGATCCAAACCAGAAAAAACCCAGGATCCGTTCAACAAGTATGTGAAGAATGCGAAAGTATGAGTCTGATGAGTGAAAATCCCAGACCTAACCTAGACCTAACATGCGTTATCCTCTAAAATATTGATCCAAACCAGGTTCAATGGACTGTTTCAGTGTGGTACCATACTACTACGTGATCCAAACCAGAAAAAACCCAGGATCTGTTCAAAAAGTATGTGAAAAACGCGAAAGTATGAGCCTGATGAGGGCAAATCCAAGACCTATCCCAGACCTAACTTGCGTTGTCCTTTAAGATATTGATGGAAACCAAGTTTAGTTGACTATTTCAGTGTGGTACCACATTACTACGTGATCTAATCCAGAAATAGCCCAGGATCTAGCCATGAAGTATGAGAAATATGCGAAAGTATGAGCCTGACGAGGGCAAATCCTAGACCTTACCCAGACCTAACATGCGTTATCCTCTAAAATATTTATCAAGACCAGGTTTAATTGACTGTTTCAGTGTGGTACCACATTACTACGTGATCCAATCCAGAAATAGCCCAGGATCTAGCCATGAAGTATGAGAAATATGCGAAAGTATGAGCCTGATGAGGGCAAATCCTAGACCTATCCCAGACCTAACATGCGTTATCCTCTAAAATATTTATCAAGACCAGGTTTAATTGATTGTTTCAGTGTGGTACCACATTACTACGTGATCCAATCCAGAAATAGCCCAGGATCTAGCCATGAAGTATGAGAAATATGCGAAAGTATGAGCCTGATGAGGGCAAATCCTAGACCTATCCCAGACCTAACATGCGTTATCCTCTAAAATATTTATCAAGACCAGGTTTAATTGACTGTTTCAGTGTGGTACCACATTACTACGTGATCCAATCCAGAAATAGCCCAGGATCTAGCCATGAAGTATGAGAAATATGCGAAAGTATGAGCCTGATGAGGGCAAATCCTAGACCTATCCCAGACCTAACATGCGTTATCCTCTAAAATATTTATCAAGACCAGGTTTAATTGATTGTTTCAGTGTGGTCCCACATTACTACGTGATCCAAACCAGAAAAAACCCAGGATCTGTTCAACAAGTATGTGAAAAACGCGGAAAGTATGAGCCTGATGAGGGCAAATCCCAGACCTATCCCAGACCTAACTTGCGTTGTCCTCTAAGATAATGATGGAAACCAGGTTTAATTGACTGTTTCAGTGTTGTACTTCATCACTACGTGATGCAATCCAGAAAAAGCCCAGCATCTAGCCATCAAGTATGAGAAATATGCGAATGAATGAGCCTCATGAGAGCAGATCCCAGACCTAACCTAGACATAACATGAATTATTCTCTAAAATATTGATCGAAACCAGGTTTAATTGACTTTTTCAGTGTGGTCCCACATTACTACGTGATCCAAACCAGAAAATAACCCAGGATCTGTCAAACGAGTATGTGAAGTGTGCGAAAGTATGAGCCTGATGAGAGCAAATCCCAGACCTAACCTAGACCTAACATGAATTATTCTCTAAAATATTGATCGAATCTAGGTTTAATTGACTGTTTCAGTGTGGCCCCACATTACTACGTGATCCAAACCAGAAAAAACCCAGGATCCGTTCAACAAGTATGTGAAGAATGCGAAAGTATGAGACTGATGAGTGAAAATCCCAGGCCTAACCTAGACCTAACATGCGTTATCCTCAAAAATATTGATCGAAACCTGGTTGAATCGACTGTTTCAGTGTGGTACCACATTACTATGTTATCCAAACCAGAAAATAACCCAGGATCTGTTCAACGAGTATGTGAAGTGTGCGAAAGTATGAGTCTGATGAGGTCAAATCCCAAACCAATCCCAGGCTTAACTTGCGTTATCCTCTAAAATATTGATCGAAACCAGGTTTAATCGACTGTTGCAGTGTGGTACCACATTACTACGTGTTCCAAACCAGAAAAAACCCAGGATCCGTTCAACAAGTATGTGAAGAATGCGAAAGTATGAGTCTGATGAGTGAAAATTCCAGACCTATCCCAGACCTAACATGCGTTATCCTCTAAAATATTTATCAAGACCAGGTTTAATTGATTGTTTCAGTGTGGTCCCACATTACTAAGTGATCCAAACGTGAAAAAACCCAGGATCTGTTCAACATGTATGAGAAATATGCGAAAGAATGAGCCTGATGAGAGCAAATCCCAGACCTAACCTAGACATCACATGAATTATTCTCCAAAATATTGATCGAAACCTGGTTTAATCGACTGTTTCAGTGTGGTACCACATTACTCTGTGATCCAAACCAGAAAATAACCCAGGATCTGTTCAACGAGTATGTGAAGTGTGCGAAAGTATGAGTCTGATGGGGTCAAATCCCAGACCTATCCCAGACCTAACTTGCGTTATCCTCTAAAATATTGATTGAAACCAGGTTTAATCGACTGTTTCAGTGTGGTACCACATTACTACGTGATCCAAACCAGAAATAGCCCAGGATCTAGCCATGAAGTATGAGAAATATGCGAAAGTATGAGCCTAATGAGGGCAAATCCTAGACCTATCCCAGACCTAACATGCGTTATCCTCTAAAATATTTATCAAGACCAGGTTTAATTGATTGTTTCAGTGTGGTCCCACATTACTACGTGATCCAAACCAGAAAAAACCCATGATCCGTTCAACAAGTATGTGAAGAATGCGAAAGTATGAGTCTGATGAGTGAAAATCCCAGACCTAACCAAGACCTAACATGCGTTATCCTCAAAAATATTGATCGAAACCTGGTTTAATTGACTGTTTCAGCGTGGTACCAAACGACTACGTGATACAATCCAGAAACAGCCCAGGATCTAGCCATGAAGTATGAGAAATATGCGAAAGTATGAGTCTGATGAGTGAAAATCCCAGGGCTAACCTAGACCTAACATGCGTTATCCTCTAAAATATTGATCGCAACCAGGTTTAATCGACTGTTTCAGTGTGGTACCACATTACTATGTGATCCAAACCAGAAAATAACCCAGGATCTGTTCAACGAGTATGTGAACTGTGCGAAAGTATGAGTCTGATGAGGGTAAATCCCAGACCTATCCCAGACCTAAAATGCGTTATCCTCTAAAATATTTATCAAGATCAGGTTTAATTGATTGTTTCAGTGTGGCCCCACATTACTACGTGATCCAAACCAGAAAAAACCCAGGATCCGTTCAACAAGTATGTGAAGAATGCGAAAGTATGAGACTGATGAGTGAAAATCCCAGGCCTAACCTAGACCTAACATGCGTTATCCTCAAAAATATTGATCGAAACCTGGTTTAATCGACTGTTTCAGTGTTGTACTTCATTGCTACGTGATGCAATCCAGAAAAAGCCCAGGATCTAGCCATCAAGTATGAGAAATATGCGAATGAATGAGCCTGATGAGAGCAAATCGCAGACCTAACCTAGACCTAACATGAATTATTCTCTAAAATATTGATCAAAACCAGGTTTAATGGACTGTTTCAGTGTGGTACCACACTACTACGTGATCCAAACCAGAAAGAACCCAGGATCTGTTCAACAAGTATGTGAAAAATGCGAAAGTATGAGTCTGATGAGGTCAAATCCCAGACCTATCCCAGACTTAACTTGCGTTATCCTCTAAAATATTGATCGAAGCCAGGTTTAATCGACTGTTTCAGCGTGGTACCACATTACTATGTGATACAATCCAGAAACAGCCCGGGATCTAGCCATGAAGTATGAGAGATATGCGAAAGTATGAGCCTGATGAGGGCAAATCCTAGACCTAACCCAAACCTAACATGCGTTATCCTCTAAAATATTTATCAAGACCAGGTTTAATTGAATGTTTCAGTGTGGTACCACATTACTACGTGATCCAAACCAGAAAAAAACCCAGGATCTGTTCAACAAGTATGTGAAAAATGCGAAAGCATGAGTCTGATGAGGGCAAATCCCAGGCCTAACCAAGACATAACTTTCGTTATCCTCTAAAATATTGATCAAAACAAGGTTTAGTGGGCTGTTTCAGTGTGGTACCACATTACTGCGCGATCCAAACCAGAAAACCCCCAGGATCTGTTCAACAAGTATGTGAAAAATGCGAAAGTATGAGTCTGATGAGGTCAAATCCCAGACCTATCCCAGACCTAACTTGCGTTGTCCTTTAAGATATTGATGGAAACCAAGTTTAATTGACTGTCTCAGTGTGGTACCACATTACTACGTGATCCAATGCAGAAATAGCCCAGGATCTAGCCATGAAGTATGAGAAATATGCGAAAGTATGAGCCTGATGAGGGCAAATCCTAGACCTAACCCAGACCTAACATGCGTTATCATCTAAAATATTTATCAAGACCTGGTTTAATTGATTGTTTCAGTGTGGTACCACATTACTACGTGAACCATACCAGAAAAAACCCAGGATCCGTTCAACAGGTATCTGAAGAATGCGAAAGTATGAGTCTGATGAGTGAAAATCTCAGGGCTAACCTAGACCTAACATGCATTATCCTCTAAAATATTGATCCAAACCAGGTTTAGTGGACTGTTTCAGTGTGGTACCACTTTACTACGTGATCCAAAGCAGAAAAAACCCTCGATCAGGTCAACATGTATGTTAGAACTGCGAAAGTATGACCCTGATGAGGGTAAATCCCAGGCCTAACCCAGACCTAACATGCGTTATCCTCAAAAATATTTATCAAGACCAGGTTTAACTGAATGTTTCAGTATGGTACCACATTACTACGTGAACCATACCAGAAAAAACCCAGGATCCGTACAACAGGTATCTGAAGAATGCGAAAGTATGAGTCTGATGAGTGAAAATCTCAGGGCTAACCTAGACCTAACATGCATTATCCTCTAAAATATTGATCCAAACCAGGTTTAGTGGACTGTTTCAGTGTGGTACCACTTTACTACATGATCCAAAGCAGAAAAAACCCTCGATCAGGTCAACATGTATGTTAGAACTGCGAAAGTATGACCCCGATGAGGGCAAATCCCTGGCCTAACCCAGACCTAACATGCGTTATCCTCTAAAATATTTATCAAGACCAGGTTTAATTGATTGTTTCAGTGTGGTCCCACATTACTGCGAGATCCAAACCAGAAAAAACCCAGGATCCGTACAACAGGTATCTGAAGAATGCGAAAGTATGAGTCTGATGAGTGAAAATCCCAGACCTAACCTAGACCTAACATGCGTTATCCTCTGAAATATTGATCCAAACCAGGTTCAATGGACTGTTTCAGTGTGGTACCATACTACTACGCGATCCAAACCAGAAAAAACCCAGGATCTGTTCAAAAAGTATGTGAAAAACGCGAAAGTATGAGCCTGATGAGGGCAAATCCAAGACCTATCCCAGACCTAACTTGCGTTGTCCTTTAAGATATTGATGGAAACCAAGTTTAATTGACTGTTTCAGTGTGGTACCACATTACTACGTGATCTAATCCAGAAATAGCCCAGGATCAAGCCATGAAGTATGAGAAATATGCGAAAGTATGAGCCTGACGAGGGCAAATCCTAGACCTTACCCAGACCTAACATGCGTTAACCTCTAAAATATTTATCAAGACCAGGTTTAATTGACTATTTCGGTGTGGTACCACATTACTACGTGATCCAATCCAGAAATAGCCCAGGATCTAGCCATGAAGTATGAGAAATATGCGAAGGTATGAGCCTGATGAGGGCAAATCCTAGACCTATCCCAGACCTAACATGCGTTATCCTCTAAAATATTTATCAAGACCAGGTTTAATTAATTGTTTCAGTGTGGTCCCACATTACTACCTGATCCAAACCAGAAAAAACCCATGATCCGTTCAACAAGTATGTGAAGAATGCGAAAATATGAGTCTGATGAGTGAAAATCCCAGACCTAACCAAGACCTAACATGCGTTATCCTCAAAAATATTGATCGAAACCTGGTTTAATTGACTGTTTCAGCGTGGTACCAAATTACTACGTGATACAATCCAGAAACAGCCCAGGATCTAGTCATGAAGTATGAGAAATATGCGAAAGTATGAGTCTGATGAGTGAAAATCCCAGGGCTAACCTAGACCTAACATGCGTTATCCTCTAAAATATTGATCGCAACCAGGTTTAATCGACTGTTTCAGTGTGGTACCACATTACTATGTGATCCAAACCAGAAAATACCCACGATCTGTTCAACGAGTATGTGAAGTGTGCGAAAGTGTGAGTCTGATGAGGTCAAATCCCAGACCAATCCCAGACTTAACTTGCGTTATCCTCTAAAATATTGATCGAAACCAGGTTTAATCGACTGTTTCAGTGTGGTACCACATTACTACGTGATCCAAACCAGAAAAAACCCAGGATCCGTTCAACAAGTATGTGAAGAATGCGAAAGTATGAGTCTGATCAGTGAAAATCTCAGGCCTTACCTAGACCTAACTGGCGTTGTCCTCTAAAGTATTGACGAAAACCAGGTTTCATTGACTGTTTCAGTGTGGTACTACATTACTACGTGATGCAATCCAGAAAAAGCCCAGGATGTAGCCATCAAGTATGAGAAATATGCGAAAGAATGAGCCTGATGAGAGCAAATCCCAGACCTAACCTAGACCTAACATGCGTTATCCTCTAAAATATTGAGCGAAACCAAGTTTAATGAACTGTTTCAGTGTGGTCCCACATTACTACGTGATACAAACCAGAAAAAACCCAGGATCTGTTCAACATGTATGAGAAATATGCGAAAGAATGAGCCTGATGAGAGCAAATCCCAGACCTAACCTAGACATCACATGAATTATTCTCTAAAATATTGATCGAAACCTGGTTTAATCGACTGTTTCAGTGTGGTACCACATTACTATGTGATCCAAACCAGAGAATAACCCAGGATCTGTTCAACGAGTATGTGAAGTGTGCGAAAGTGTGAGTCTGATGGGGTCAAATCCCAGACCTATCCCAGACCTAACTTGCGTTATCCTCTAAAATATTGATTGAAACCAGGTTTGATCGACTGTTTCAGTGTGGTACCACATTACGTCGTGATCCAAACCAGAAAAAACCCAGGATCAGTTCAACAAGTATGTGAAGAATGCGAAAGTATGAGTCTGATGAGTGAAAATCCCAGGGCTAACCTAGACCTAACATGCGTTATCCTCTAAGATATTGATGGAAACCAGGTTTAATTGACTGTTTCAGTGTTGTACTTCATTACTACGTGATGCAATCCAGAAAAAGCCCAGGATCTAGCCATCAAGTATGAGAAATATGCGAAAGAATGAGCCTGATGAGAGCAAATCCCAGACCTAACCTAGACATAACATGAATTATTCTCTAAAATATTGATCGAAACCAGGTTTAATTGACTGTTTCAGTGTGGTCCCACATTACTACGTGATCCAAACCAGAAAATAACCCAGGATCTGTCAAACGAGTATGTGAAGTGTGCGAAAGTATGAGCCTGATGAGAGCAAATCCCAGACCTAACCTAGACCTAACATGAATTATTCTCTAAGATATTGATCGAAACTAGGTTTAATTGACTGTTCAGTGTGGTCCCACATTACTACGTGATCCAAACCAGAAAAAACCCAGGATCTGTTCAACGAGTATGTGAAGTGTGCGAAAGTATGAGGCTGATGAGGGCAAATCCCCGACCTATCCCAGACCTAACATGCGTTATCCTCTAAAATATTTATCAAGACCAGGTTTAATTGATTGTTTCAGTGTGGTCCCACATTACTACGTGATCCAAACCAGAAAAAACCCATGATCCGTTCAACAAGTATGTGAAGAATGCGAAAGTATGAGTCCGATGAGTGAGAATCCCAGGGCTAACCTAGACCTAACATGCGTTATCCTCTAAAATATTGATCCAAACCAGGTTTAATGGACTGTTTCAGTGTGGTACCACACTACTACGTGATCCAAACCAGAGAAAACCCAGGATCTGTTCAACAAGTATGTGAAGAATGCGAAAGTATGAGCCTAATGAGTGAAAATCCCAGACCTATCCCAGACCTAACTTGCGTTGTCCTCTAAGATATTGATGGAAACCAGGTTTAATTGACTGTTTCTGTGTTGTACTTCATTACTACGTGATGCAATCCAGAAAAAGCCCAGGATCTAGCCATCAAGTATGAGAAATATGCGAAAGAATGAGCCTGATGAGAGCAAATCCCAGACCTAACCGAGACCTAACATGAATTATTCTCAAAAATATTGATCGAAACCTGGTTTAATCTACCGTTTCAGTGTGGTATCACATTACTATGTGATCCAAACCAGAAAATAACCCAGGATCTGTTCAACGAGTATGTGAAGTGTGCGAAAGTGTGAGTCTGATGAGGTCAAATCCCAGACCAATCCCAGACTTAACTTGCGTTATCCCCTAAGATATTGATCGAAACCAGGTTTAATCGACTGTTTCAGTGTGGTACCACATTACTACGTGATCCAAACCAGGAAAAACCCAGGATCCGTTCAACAAGTATGTGAAGAATGCGAAAGTATGAGTCTGATGAGTGAAAATCCCAGACCTAACCTAGACCTAACATGCGTTATCCTCTAAAATATTTATCAAGACCAGGTTTAATTGATTGTTTCAGTGTGGTCCCACATTACTACGTGATCCAAACCAGAAAAAACCCATTATCCGTTCAACAAGTATGTGAAGAATGCGAAAGTATGAGTCTGATGAGTGAAAATCACAGGCCTTACCAAGACCTAACATGCGTTGTCCTCAAAAATATTGATCGAAACCTGGTTTAATCGACTGTTTCAGTGTGGTACCACATTACTATGTGATCCAAACCAGAAAATAACCCAGGATCTGTTCCAAAAGTATGTGCAGTGTGCGAAAGTATGAGTCTATATGAGGGCAAATCCCCGACCTATCCCAGACCTAACTTGCGTTGTCCTCTAAGATATTGATGGAAACCAGGTTTAATTGACTGTTTCAGTGTTGTACTTCATTACTACGTGATGCAATCCAGAAAAAGCCCAGGATCTAGATATCAAGTATGAGAAATATGCGAAATGAATGAGCCTGATGAGAGCAAATCCCAGACCTAACCTAGACCTAACATGAATTATTCTCTGAAATATTGATCGAAACCAGGTTCAATTGACTGTTTCAGTGTGGTCCCACATTACTACGTGATCCAAACCAGAAAAAACCCAGGATCCGTTCAACAAGTATGTGAAGAATGCGAAAGTATGAGCCTGATGAGTGAAAACCCCAGGCCTAACCTAGACCTAACATGCGTTATCCTCAAAAATATTGATCGAAACCTGGTTTAATCGACTGTTTCAGTGTGGTACCACATTACTACGTGATCCAAACCAGAAAAACCCAGGATCTGTTCAACGAGTATGTGTAGTGTGCGAAAGTATGAGTCTGATGAGGGCAAATCCCAGTCCTATCCCAGACCTAACATGCGTTATCCTCTAAAATATTTATCAAGACCAGGTTTAATTGATTGTTTCAGTGTGGTCCCACACTACTACGTGATCCAAACCAGAAAAAACCCAGGATCTGTTCAACAAGTATGTGAAAAACGCGGAAAGTATGAGCCTGATGAGGGCAAATCCCAGACCTATCCCAGACCTAACTTGCGTTGTCCTGTAAGATATTGATGGAAACCAGGTTTAATTGACTGTTTCAGTGTTGTACTTCATTACTACGTGATGCAATCCAGAAAAAGCCCAGCATCTAGCCATCAAGTATGAGAAATATGCGAAAGAATGAGCCTGATGAGAGCAAATCCCAGACCTAACCTAGACCAAACATGAATTATTCTCTAAAATATTGATCGAAACCAGGTTTAATTGACTGTTTCAATGTGGTCCCACATTACTACGTGATCCAAACCAGAAAATAACCCAGGATCAGTCAAACGAGTATGTGAAGTGTGCGAAAGTGTGAGCCTGATGAGAGCAAATACCAGACCTGTGCCAGACCTAGCTTGCGTTATCCTGCAAAATATTGATCGAAACCAGGTTTAATTGACTGTTTCAGCGTGGTACCAAATTACTACGTGATACAATCCAGAAACAGCCCAGGATCTGGCCATGAAGTATGAGAAATATGCGAAAGTATGAGCCTGATGAGGGCAAATCCAGGACTTAACCCAAACCTAACATGCGTTATCCCCTCAAATATTTATCAAGATCAGGTTTAATTGAATGTTTCAGTGTGGTACCACATTACTACGTGAACGAAACCAGAAAAAACCCAGGATCCGTTCAACAAGTATGTGAAGAATGCGAAAGTATGAGTCTGATGAGTGAAAATCCCAGGGCTAGCCTAGACCTAACATGCGTTATCCTCTAAAATATTGATCCAAACCAGGTTTAATGGACTGTTTCAGTGTGGTACCACACTACTACGTGATCCAAACCAGAGAAAACCCAGGATCTGTTCAACAAGTATGTGAAGAATGCGAAAGTATGAGCCTAATGAGTGAAAATCCCAGACCTATCCCAGACCTAACTTGCGTTGTCCTCTAAGATATTGATGGAAACCGGGTTTAATTGACTGTTTCTGTGTTGTACTGCATTACTACGTGATGCAATCCAGAAAAAGCCCAGGATCAAGCCGTCAAGTATGAGAAATATGCGAAAGAATGAGCCTGATGAGAGCAAATCCCAGACCTAACCGAGACCTAACATGAATTATTCTCAAAAATATTGATCGAAACCAGGTTTAATTGACTGTTTCAGTGTGGTTCCACATTACTACGTGATCCAAACCAGAAAAAACCCAGGAGCCGTACAACAAGTATGTGAAGAATGCGAAAGTATGAGTCTGATGAGTGAAAATCCCAGGCCTAACCTAGACCTAACATGCGTTATCCTCAAAAATATTGATCGAAACCTGGTGTAATCTACCGATTCACTGTGGTATCACATTACTATGTGATCCAAACCAGAAAATAACCCAGGATCAGTTCAACAAGTATGTGAAAAACGCGAAAGTATGAGTCTGATGAGGGCGAATCCCAGACCTATGCCAGACCTAGCTTGCGTTATCCTGCAAAATATTGATCGAAACCAGGTTTAATTGACTGTTTCAGCGTCGTACCAAATTACTACGTGATACAATCCAGAAACAGCCCAGGATCTGGCCATGAAGTATGAGAAATATGCGAAAGTATGAGCCTGATGAGGGCAAATCCAGGACTTAACCCAAACCTAACATGCGTTATCCCCTCAAATATTTATCAAGATCAGGTTTAATTGAATGTTTCAGTGTGGTACCACATTACTACGTGAACGAAACCAGAAAAAACCCATGATCCGTTCAACAAGTATGTGAAGAATGCGAAAGTATGAGCCTGATGAGAGCAAATCCCAGGCCTAACCTAGACCTAACATGCGTTATCCTCAAAAATATTGATCGAAACCTGGTTTAATCTACCGATTCACTGTGGTATCACATTACTATGTGATCCAAACCAGAAAATAACCCAGGATCTGTTCAACGAGTATGTGAAGTGTGCGAAAGTGTGAGTCTGATGAGGTCAAATCCCAGACCAATCCCAGACTTAACTTGCGTTATCCTTTAAAATATTGATCGCAACCAAGTTTAATGGACTGTTTCAGTGTGGTACCACACTACTACGTGATCCAAACCAGAAAAAACCCCGGATCTGTTCAACAAGTATGTGAAAGACGCGAAAGTATGAGTCTGATGAGGTCAAATCCCAGACCTATCCCAGACTTAACTTGCGTTATCCTCTAAAATATTGATCGAAACCAGGTTTAATCGACTGTTTCAGCGTGGTACCACATTACTATGTGATACAATCCAGAAACAGCCCAGGATCTAGCCATGAAGTATGAGAAATATGCGAAAGTATGAGCCTGATGAGTGAAATTCCCCGGCCTAACCTAGACCTAACATGCGTTATCCTCAAAAATATTGATCCAAACCAGGTTTAATGGACTGTTTCAGTGTGGTACCACTTTACTACGTGATCCAGAGCAGAAAAAAACCTCGATCAGGTCAACATGTATGTTAAAACTGCGAAAGTATGACCCTGATGAGAGCAAATCCCAGGCCTAACCTAGACCTAACATGCGCTGTCCTCTAAAATATTGATGGAAACCAGGTTTAATTGACTGTTTCAGTGTTGTACTTCATTACTACGTGATGCAATCCAGAGAAAGCCCAGGATCTAGCCGTCAAGTATGTGAAATATGCGAAAGAATGAGCCGGATGAGAGCAAATCCCAGACCTAACCTAGACCTAACATGAATTATTCTCTAAAATATTGATCGAAACCAGGTTTAATTGACTGTTTCAGTGTTGTACTACATTACTACCTGATGCAATCCAGAAAAAGCCCAGCATCTAGCCGTCAAGTATGAGAAATATGCGAAAGTATGAGCCTGATGAGGGCAAATCCTAGACCTAACCCAGACCTAACATGCGTTATCCTGTAAAATATTTATCAAGATCAGGTTTAATTGATTGTTTCAGTGTGGTACCACATTACTACGTGATCCACACCAGAAAAAACCCAAGATCCGTTCAACAAATATGTGAAGAATGCGAAAGTATGAGTCTGATGAGGCCAAATCCCAGACCTATCCCAGACTTAACTTGCGTTATCCTCTAAAATATTGATCGAAACCAGGTTTAATCGACTGTTTCAGCGTGGTACCACATTACTATGTGATACAATCCAGAAAGAGCCCAGGATCTAGCCATGAAGTATGAGAAATATGCGAAAGTATGAGCCTGATGAGTGAAATTCCCCGGCCTAACCTAGACCTAACATGCGTTACCCTCAAAAATATTGATCAAAACCAGGTTTAATGGACTGTTTCAGTGTGGTACCACTTTACTACGTGATCCAAAGCAGAAAAAACCCTCGATCAGGTCAACATGTATGTTAAAACTGCGAAAGTATGACCCTGATGAGGGCAAATCCCAGGCCTAACCTAGACCTAACATGCGTTGTCCTCTAAAATATTGATGGAAACCAGGTTGATTTGACTGTTTCAGTGTTGTACTTCTTTACTACGTTTTGCAATCCAGAAATAGCCCAGGATCCAGCCATGAAATATGAGAAATATGCGAAAGTATGAGCCTGATGAGGGCAAATCCTAGACCTAACCCAGACCTAACATGCGTTATCCTCTAAAATATTGATCGCAACCAAGTTTAATGGACTGTTTCAGTGTGGTACCACACTACTACGTGATCCAAACCAGAAAAAACCCCGGATCTGTTCAACAAGTATGTGAAAGACGCGAAAGTATGAGTCTGATGAGGTCAAATCCCAGACCTATCCCAGACTTAACTTGCGTTATCCTCTAAAACATTGACCGAAACCAGGTTTAATCGACTGTTTCAGCGAGGTACCACATTACTATGTGATACAATCCAGAAACAGCCCAGGATCTAGCCATGAAGTATGAGAAATATGCGAAAGTATGAGCCTGATGAGTGAAATTCCCCGGCCTAACCTAGACCTAACATGCGTTATCCTCAAAAATATTGATCCAAACCAGGTTTAATGGACTGTTTCAGTGTGGTACCACTTTACTACGTGATCCAAAGCAGAAAAAAACCTCGATCAGGTCAACATGTATGTTAAAACTGCGAAAGTATGACCCTGATGAGAGCAAATCCTAGACCTAACCCAAACCTAACATGCGTTATCCTCTAAAATATTTATCAAGACCAGGTTTAATTGAATGTTTCAGTGTGGTACCACATTACTACGTGAACCATACCAGAAAAAACCCAGGATCCGTTCAACAGGTATCTGAAGAATGCGAAAGTATGAGTCTGATGAGTGAAAATCTCAGGGCTAACCTAGACCTAACATGCATTATCCTCTAAAATATTGATCCAAACCAGGTTTAGTGGACTGTTTCAGTGTGGTACCACTTTACTACGTGATCCAAAGCAGAAAAAACCCTCGATCAGGTCAACATGTATGTTAGAATTGCGAAAGTATGACCCTGATGGGGGTAAATCCCAGGCCTAACCCAGACCTAACATGCGTTATCCTCAAAAATATTTATCAAGACCAGGTTTAACTGAATGTTTCAGTATGGTACAACATTACTACGTGAACCATACCAGAAAAAACCCAGGATCCGTTCAACAGGTATCTGAAGAATGCGAAAGTATGAGTCTGATGAGTGAAAATCTCAGGGCTAACCTAGACCTAACATGCATTATCCTCTAAAATATTGATCCAAACCAGGTTTAGTGGACTGTTTCAGTGTGGTACCACTTTACTACGTGATCCAAAGCAGAAAAAACCCTCGATCAGGTCAACATGTATGTTAGAACTGCGAAAGTATGACCCCGATGAGGGCAAATCCCTGGCCTAACCCAGACCTAACATGCGTTATCCTCTAAAATATTTATCAAGACCAGGTTTAATTGATTGTTTCAGTGTGGTCCCACATTACTGCGAGATCCAAACCAGAAAAAACCCAGGATCCGTTCAACAAGTATGTGAAGAATGCGAAAGAATGAGTCTGATGAGTGAAAATCCCAGGCCTAACCTAGACTTAACATGCGTTATCCTCAAAAATATTGATCGAAACCTGGTTTAATCGACTGTTTCAGTGTGGTACCACATTACTATGTGATCCAAACCAGAAAATAGCCCAGGATCTATCCATGAAGTATAAGAAATATGCGAAGGTATGAGCCTGACGAGGGCAAATCCTAGACCTAACCCAGACCTAACATGCGTTATCCTCAAAAATATTTATCAAGACCAGGTTTAACTGAATGTTTCAGTATGGTACCACATTACTACGTGATCCATACCAGAAAAAACCCAGGATCTGTTCAACAAGTATGTGAAAAATGCGAAAGCACGAGTCTGATGAGAGCAAATCCCAGGCGTAACCTAGACATAACTTTCGTCATCCTCTAAAATATTGATCGAAACCAGGTTTAGTGGGCTGTTTCAGTGTGGTACCACATCACTGCCCGATCCAAACCATAAAAAACCCAGGATCTGATCAACAAGTATGTGAAAAATGCGAAAGTATGACCCTGATGTGGGCAAATCCCAGACCTATCCCCGACCTAACATGCATTGACCTCTAAAATGTTGATCGAAACCAGGTTTAATTGACTGTTTCAGTGTGGTACCACATTACTACGTGATCCAATCCAGAAATAGCCCAGGATCTAGCCATGAAGTATGAGAAATATGCGAAAGTATGAGCCTGATGAGGGCAAATCCTAGACCTAACCCAGACCTAACATGCGTTATCATCTAAAATATTTATCAAGACCTGGTTTAATTGATTGTTTCAGTGTGGTACCACATTACTACGTGATCCAAACCAGAAATAGCCCGGGATCCGTTCAACAAATATGTGAAGAATGCGAAAGTATGAGTCTGATGAGTGAAAATCCTCGGCCTAACCTAGACCTAACATGCGTTATCCTCAAGAATATTGATCGAAACCAGGTTTAATGGACAGTTTCAGTGTGGTACCACACTACTACGTGATCCAAACCAGAAAAAAACCCAGGATCTGTTCAACAAGTATGTGAAAATCGCGAAAGTATGAGCCTGATGAGGGCAAATCCCAGACCTAAACCAGACCTAACTTGCGTTATCCTCTAAAATATTGATCGAAACCAGGTTTAATTGACTGATTCGGTGTGGTACCACATTACTACGTGATCCAATCCAGAAATAGCCCAGGATCTAGCCATGAGGTATGAGAAATATGCGAAAGTATGAGCCTGACGAGAGCGAATCCTAGACCTAACCCAGACCTAACATGCGTTATCATCTAAAATATTTATCAAGACCTGGTTTAATTGATTGTTTCAGTGTGGTACCACATTACTACGTGAACCATACCAGAAAAAACCCAGGATCCGATCAACAGGTATCTGAAGAATGCGAAAGTATGAGTCTGATGAGTGAAAATCTCAGGGCTAACCTGGACCTAACATGCATTATCCTCTAAAATATTGATCCAAACCAGGTTTAGTGGACTGTTTCAGTGTGGTACCACTCTACTACGTGATCCAAAGCAGAAAAAACCCCCGATCAGGTCAACGTGTATGTTAGAACTGCGAAAGTATGACCCTGATGAGGGCAAATCCCAGGCCTAACCCAGACCTAACATGCGTTATCCTCAAAAATATTTATCAAGACCAGGTTTAACTGAATGTTTCAGTATGGTACCACATTACTACGTGATCCAAGCCAGAAAAAACCCAGGATCCGTTCAACAAGTATGTGAAGAATGCGAAAGAATGAATCTGATGAGTGAAAATCCCAGGCCTAACCTAGACCTAACATGCATTATCCTCTAAAATATTGATCCAAACCAGGTTTAGTGTACTGTTTCAGTGTGGTACCACTTTACTACGTGATCCAAAGCAGAAAAAACCCTCGATCAGGTCAACACGTATGTTAGAACTGCGAAAGTATGACCCTGATGAGGGCAAATCCCAGGCCTAACCTAGGCCTAACATGAGTTATTCTCTGAAATATTTATCGAAACCAGGTTTAATTGACTGTTTCAGTGTTGTACTTCATTACTACGTGATGCAATCCAGAAAAAGCCCAGGATCTAGCCATGAAGTATGAGAAATATGCGAAAGTATGAGCCTGATGAGGGCAAATCCCAGACCTAACCCAGACCTAACATGCGTTATCCTCTAAAATATTTATCAAGACCAGGTTTAATTGATTGTTTCAGTGTGGTCCCACATTACTTCGTGATCCAAACCAGAAAAAACCCAGGATCCGTTCAACAGGTATGTGAAGTATGCGATAGAATGAGTCTGATGAGTGAAAATCCCAGGCCTAACCTAGACCTAACATACGTTATCCTCAAAAATATTGATCGAAACCTGGTTTAATCGACTGTTTCAGTGTGGTACCACATTACTATGTGATCCAAACCAGAAAATAGCCCAGGATCTATCCATGAAGTATAAGAAATATGCGAAAGTATGAGCCGGATGAGGGCAAATCCTAGACCTATCCCAGACCTAACTTGCGTTGTCCTCTAAGATATTGATGGAAACCAGGTTTAATTGACTGTTTCAGTGTTGTACTTCATTACTACGTGATGCAATCCAGAAAAAGCCCAGGATCTAGCCATCAAGTATGAGAAATATGCGAAAGTATGAGCCTGATGTGGGCAAATCCTAGACCTAACCCAAACCTAACATGCGTTATCCTCTAAAATATTTATCAAGACCAGGTTTATTTGAATGTTTCAGTGTGGTACCACTTTACTACGAGATCCAAAGCAGAAAAAACCCAGGATCCGTTCAACAGGTATGTGAAGAATGCGAAAGAATGAGAGTGATGAGTGAAAATCCCAGGCCTTACCTAGACCTAACATGCGTTATCCTCAAGAATATTGATCGAAACCTGGTTTAATCGACTGTTTCAGTGTTGTACCACATTACTACGTGAACCATACCAGAAAAAACACAGGATCCATTCAACGAGTATCTGAAGAATGCGAAAGTATGAGTCTGATGAGTGAAAATCTCAGGGCTAACCTAGACCTAACATGCATTATCCTCTAAAATATTGATCCAAACTAGGTTTAGTGGACTGTTTCAGTGTGGTACCACATTACTATGTGATCCAAACCAGAAAGTAGCCCAGGATCTATCCATGAAGTATAAGAAATATGCGAAAGTATGAGCCTGATGAGGGCAAATCCTAGACCTAACCCAGACCTAACATGCGTTATCCGCAAAAATATTTATCAAGACCAGGTTTAGCTGAATGTTTCAGTGTGGTACCACATTACTACGTGATCCATACCAGAAAAAACCCAGGATTTGTTCCACAAGTATGTGAAAAATGCGAAAGCATGAGTCTGATGAGAGCAAATCCCAGGCCTAACCTAGACATAACTTTCGTTATCCTCTAAAATATTGATCGGAACCAGGTTTAGTGGGCTGTTTCAGTGTGGTACCACATTATTACGTGATCCAATCCAGAAATAGCCCAGGATCTAGCCATGAAGTATGAGAAATATGCGAAAGTATGAGCGTGATGAGGGCAAATCCTAGACCAAACCCAGACCTAACATGCGTTATCATCTAAAATATTTATCAAGACCTGGTTTAATTGATTGTATCAGTGTGGTACCACATTACTACGTGAACCATACCAGAAAAAACCCAGGATCCGTTCAACAAGTATCTGAAGAATGCGAAAGTATGAGTCTGATGAGTGAAAATCTCAGGGCTAACCTAGACCTAACATGCGCTATCCTCTAAAATATTGATCCAAACCAGGTTTAGTGGACTGTTTCAGTGTGGTACCACTTTACTACGTGATCCAAAGCAGAAAAAACCCTCGATCAGGTCAACATGTATGTTAGAACTGCGAAAGTATGACCCTGATGAGGGCAAATCCCTCGCCTAACCTAGACCTAACATGAATTATTCTCTAAAATATTTATCGAAACCTGGTTTAATTGTCTGTTTCAGTGTTGTACTTCATTACTACGTGATGCAATCCAGAAAAAGCCCAGGATCTAGCCATCAAGTATGAGAAATATGCGAAAGAATGAGCCTGATGAGAGCAAATCCCAGACCTAACCCGAACCTAACATGCGTTATCCTCTAAAATAATTATCAAGACCAGGTTTAATTGAATGTTTCAGTGTGGTACCACATTACTACGTGAACCATACCAGAAAAAACCCAGGATCCGTTCAACAGGTATGTGAAGAATGCGAAAGTATGAGTCTGATGAGTGAAAATCTCAGGGCTAACCTAGACCTAACATGCATTATCCTCTAAAATATTGATCCAAACTAGGTTTAGTGGACTGTTTCAGTGTGGTACCACATTACTATGTGATCCAAACCAGAAAATAGCCCAGGATCTATCCATGAAGTATAAGAAATATGCGAAAGTATGAGCCTGATGAGGGCAAATCCTAGACCTAACCCAGACCTAACATGCGTTATCCTCAAAAATATTTATCAAGACCAGGTTTAACTGAATGTTTCAGTGTGATACCACATTACTGCGTGATCCATACCAGAAAAAACCCAGGATCTGTTCAACAAGTATGTGAAAAATGCGAAAGCATGAGTCTGATGAGAGCAAATCCCAGGCCTAACCTAGACATAACTTTCGTTATCCTCTAAAATATTGATCGAAACAAGGTTTAGTGGGCTGTTTCAGTGTGGTACCACATTACTACGTCAACCAAACCAGAAAAAACCCAGGATCTGTTCAACAAGTATGTGAAAAACGCGAACGTATGAGTCTGATGAGGGCAAATCCCAGACCTATCGCAGACCTAACTTGCGTTGTCCTCTAAGATATTGATGGAAACCAGGTTTAATTGAATGTTTCAGTGTTGTACTTCATTACTACGTGATGCAATCCAGAAAAAGCCCAGGATCTAGCCATCAAGTATGAGAAATATGCGAAAGTATGAGCCTGATGTGGGCAAATCCTAGACCTAACCCAAACCTAACATGCGTTATCCTCTAAAATATTGATCAAGACCAGGTTTAATTGAATGTTTCAGTGTGGTACCACATTACTACGTGATCCAAACCAGAAAAAACCCAGGATCTCTTAAACGAGTCTGTGAAGTGTGCGAAAGTATGAGCCTGATGAGGGCGAATCCCAGACCTATCCCAGACCTAACTTGCGTTATCCTCTAAAATATTGATCGAAACAAGGTTTAATTGACTGTTTCAGCGTGGTACCACATTACTACGTGATACAATCCAGAAACAGCCCAGGAAGTATGAGAAATATGCGAAAGTATGAGCCTGATGTGGGCAAATCCTAGACCTAACCCAAACCTAACATGCGTTATCCTCTAAAATATTTATCAAGACCAGGTTTATTTGAATGTTTCAGTGTGGTACCACATTACTACGTGATCCAAACCAGAAAAAACCCAGGATCCGTTCATGAAGTATGTGTAAAACGCGAACGTATGGGTCTGATGAGGGCAAATCCCAGACCTATCCCAGACCTAACTTGCGTTGTCCTCTAAGATATTGATGGAAACCAGGCTTAATTGACTGTTTCAGTGTTGTACTTCATTACTACGTGATGCAATCCAGAAAAAGCCCAGGATCTAGCCATCAAGTATGAGAAATATGCGAAAGTATGAGCCTGACGAGAGCAAATCCTAGACCTAACCCAGACCTAACATGCGTTATCCTCTAAAATATTATCAAGACCTGGTTTAATCGACTGTTTTAGTGTGGTACCACATTACTACGTGAACCATACCAGAAAAAACCCAGGATCCGTTCAACAGGTATGTGAAGAATGCGAAAGAATGAGTCTGATGAGTGAAAATCCCAGGCCTTACCCAGACCTAACTTGCGTTATCCTCTAAAATATTGTTCCAAACCTGGTTTAGTGGACTGTTTCAGTGTGGTACCACATTACTATGTGATCCAAACCAGAAAATAGCCCAGGATCTATCCATGAAGTATAAGAAATATGCGAAAGTATGAGCCTGATGAGGGCAAATCCTAGACCTAACCCAGACCTAACATGCGTTATCCTCAAAAATATTTACCAAGACCAGGTTTAACGGAATGTTTCAGTGTGGTACCACATTACTGCGTGATCCATACCAGAAAAGACCCAGGATCTGTTCAACAAGTATGTGAAAAATGCGAAAGCATGAGTCTGATGAGAGCAAATCCCAGGCCTAACCTAGACATAACTTTCGTTATCCTCTAAAATATTGATCGAAACCAGGTTTAGTGGGCTGTTTCAGTGTGGTACCACATTACTGCGCGATCCAAACCAGACAAAACCCAGGATCTGTTCAACAAGTATGTGAAAAATGCGAAAGTATGACCCTGATGTGGGCAAATCCCAGACCTATCCCAGACCTAACTTGCATTGTCCTCTAAAATATTGATCGAAACCAGGTTTAATTGACCGTTTCAGTGTGGTACCACATTACTACGTGATCCAATCCAGAAATAGCCCAGGATCTAGCCATGAAGTATGAGAAATATGCGAAAGTATGAGCCTGATGAGGACAAATCCTAGACCTAACCCAGACCTAACATGTGTTATCATCTAAAATATTTATCAAGACCTGGTTTATTTGAATGTTTCAGTGTGGTACCACATTACTACGTGATCCATACCAGAAAAAACCCAGGATTTGTTCCACAAGTATGTGAAAAATGCGAAAGCATGAGTCTGATGAGAGCAAATCCCAGGCCTAACCTAGACATAACTTTCGTTATCCTCTAAAATATTGATCGCAACCAGGTTTAGTGGGCTGTTTCAGTGTGGTACCACATTATTACGTGATCCAATCCAGAAATAGCCCAGGATCTAGCCATGAAGTATGAGAAATATGCGAAAGTATGAGCGTGATGAGAGCAAATCCTAGACCAAACCCAGACCTAACATGCGTTATCATCTAAAATATTTATCAAGACCTGGTTTAATTGATTGTATCAGTGTGGTACCACATTACTACGTGAACCATACCAGAAAAAACCCAGGATCCGTTCAACAAGTATCTGAAGAATGCGAAAGTATGAGTCTGATGAGTGAAAATCTCAGGGATAACCTAGACCTAACATGCGTTATCCTCTAAAATATTGATCCAAACCAGGTTTAGTGGACTGTTTCAGTGTGGTACCACTTTACTACGTGATCCAAAGCAGAAAAAACCCTCGATCAGGTCAACATGTATGTTAGAACTTCGAAAGTATGACCCTGATGAGGGCAAATCCCCCGCCTAACCTAGACCTAACATGAATTATTCTCTAAAATATTTAACGAAACCAGGTTTAATTGTCTGTTTCAGTGTTGTACTTCATTACTACGTGATGCAATCCAGAAAAAGCCCAGGATCTAGCCATCAAGTATGAGAAATATGCGAAAGAATGAGCCTGATGAGAGCAAATCCCAGACCTAACCCGAACCTAACATGCGTTATCCTCTAAAATATTTATCAAGACCAGGTTTATTTGAATGTTTCAGTGTGGTACCACTTTACTACGAGATCCAAAGCAGAAAAAACCCAGGATCCGTTCAACAGGTATGTGAAGAATGCGAAAGAATGAGAGTGATGAGTGAAAATCCCAGGCCTTACCTAGACCTAACATGCGTTATCCTCAAGAATATTGATCGAAACCTGGTTTAATCGACTGTTTCAGTGTTGTACCACATTACTACGTGAACCATACCAGAAAAAACCCAGGATCCGTTCAACAGGTATGTGAAGAATGCGAAAGTATGAGTCTGATGAGTGAAAATCTCAGGGCTAACTTAGACCTAACATGTATTATCCTCTAAAATATTGATCCAAACTAGGTTTAGTGGACTGTTTCAGTGTGGTACCACATTACTATGTGATCCAAACCAGAAAATAGCCCAGGATCTATCCATGAAGTATAAGAAATATGCGAAAGTATGAGCCTGATGTGGGCAAATCCTAGACCTAACCCAAACCTAACATGCGTTATCCTCTAAAATATTTATCAAGACCAGGTTTAACGGAATGTTTCAGTGTGGTACCACATTACTGCGTGATCCATACCAGAAAAGACCCAGGATCTGTTCAACAAGTATGTGAAAAATGCGAAAGCATGAGTCTGATGAGAGCAAATCCCAGGCCTAACCTAGACATAACTTTCGTTATCCTCTAAAATATTGATGGAAACCAGGCTTAATTGACTGTTTCAGTGTTGTACTTCATTACTACGTGATGCAATCCAGAAAAAGCCCAGGATCTAGCCATCAAGTATGAGAAATATGCGAAAGTATGAGCCTGACGAGAGCAAATCCTAGAACTAACCCAGACCTAACATGCGTTATCCTCTAAAATATTATCAAGACCTGGTTTAATCGACTGTTTCAGTGTGGTACCACATTACTACGTGAACCATACCAGAAAAAACCCAGGATCCGTTCAACAGGTATGTGAAGAATGCGAAAGAATGAGTCTGATGAGTGAAAATCCCAGGCCTTACCCAGACCTAACTTGCGTTATCCTCTAAAATATTGTTCCAATCCTGGTTTAGTGGACTGTTTCAGTGTGGTACCACATTACTATGTGATCCAAACCAGAAAATAGCCCAGGATCTATCCATGAAGTATAAGAAATATGCGAAAGTATGAGCCTGATGAGGGCAAATCCTAGACCTAACCCAGACCTAACATGCGTTATCCTCAAAAATATTTACCAAGACCAGGTTTAACGGAATGTTTCAGTGTGGTACCACATTACTGCGTGATCCAAACCAGAAAATAACCCACGATCTGTTCAACGAGTATGTGAAGTGTGCGAAAGTATGAGTCTGATGAGGGCAAATCCCAGACCTATCCCAGACCTAACATGCGTTATCCTCTAAAATAATTATCAATACCAGGTTTAATTGATTGTTTCAGTGTGGTTCCACATTACTACGTGATCCAAACCAGAAAAAAACCCAGGATCCGTTCAACAAGTATGTGAAGAATGCGAAAGTATGAGTCTGATGAGTGAAAATCCCAGACCTAACCTAGACCTAACATACGTTATCCTCTAAAATATTGATCCAAATCAGGTTTGATGGACTGTTTCCGTGTGGTGCCACACTACTACGTGATTCAAACCAGAAAAAACCCAGGATCTGTTCAACAAGTATGTGAAAAAGGCGAAAGTATGAGCCTGATGAGGGCAAATCCCAGACCTATCCCAGACCTAACATGCGTTATCCTCTAAAATATTTATCGGAACCAGGTTTAGTGGGCTGTTTCAGTGTGGTACCACATTACTACGTGATCCAATCCAGAAATAGCCCAGGATCTAGCCATGAAGTATGAGAAATATGCGAAAGTATGAGCGTGATGAGGGCAAATCCTAGACCAAACCCAGACCTAACATGCGTTATCATCTAAAATATTTATCAAGACCTGGTTTAATTGATTGTATCAGTGTGGTACCACATTACTACGTGAACCATACCAGAAAAAACCCAGGATCCGTTCAACAAGTATGTGAAAAACGCGAACGTATGAGTCTGATGAGGGCAAATCCCAGACCTATCGCAGACCTAACTTGCGTTGTCCTCTAAAATATTTACCAAGACCAGGTTTAACGGAATGTTTCAGTGTGGTACCACATTACTGCGTGATCCAAACCAGAAAATAACCCAGGATCTGTTCAACAAGTATGTGAAAAATGCGAAAGCATGAGTCTGATGAGAGCAAATCCCAGGCCTAACCTAGACATAACTTTCGTTATCCTCTAAAATATTGATCGAAACCAGGTTTAGTGGGCTGTTTCAGTGTGGTACCACATTACTGCGCGATCCAAACCAGACAAAACCCAGGATCTGTTCAACAAGTATGTGAAAAATGCGAAAGTATGACCCTGATGTGGGCAAATCCCAGACCTATCCCAGACATAACTTGCATTGTCCTCTAAAATATTGATCGAAACCAGGTTTAATTGACCGTTTCAGTGTGGTACCACATTACTACGTGATCCAATCCAGAAATAGCCCAGGATCTAGCCATGAAGTATGAGAAATATGCGAAAGTATGAGCCTGATGAGGACAAATCCTAGACCTAACCCAGACCTAACATGCGTTATCCTCAAAAATATTTATCGGAAGCAGGTTTAGTGGGCTGTTTCAGTGTGGTACCACATTACTACGTGATCCAATCCAGAAATAGCCCAGGATCTAGCCATGAAGTATGAGAAATATGCGAAAGTATGAGCGTGATGAGGGCAAATCCTAGACCAATCCCAGACCTAACATGCGTTATCATCTAAAATATTTATCAAGACCTGGTTTAATTGATTGTATCAGTGTGGTACCACATTACTACGTGAACCATACCAGAAAAAACCCAGGATCCGTTCAACAAGTATGTGAAAAACGCGAACGTATGAGTCTGATGAGGGCAAATCCCAGACCTATCGCAGACCTAACTTGCGTTGTCCTCTAAGATATTGATGGAAACCAGGTTTAATTGACTGTTTCAGTGTTGTACTTCATTACTACGTGATGCAATCCAGAAAAAGCCCAGGATCTAGCCATCAAGTATGAGAAATATGCGAAAGTATGAGCCTGATGTGTGCAACTCCTAGACCTAACCCAAACCTAACATGCGTTATCCTCTAAAATATTTATCAAGACCAGGTTTATTTGAATGTTTCAGTGTGGTACCACTTTACTACGAGATCCAAAGCAGAAAAAACCCAGGATCCGTTCAACAGGTATGTGAAGAATGCGAAAGAATGAGAGTGATGAGTGAAAATCCCAGGCCTTACCTAGACCTAACATGCGTTATCCTCAAGAATATTGATCGAAACCTGGTTTAATCGACTGTTTCAGTGTTGTACCACATTACTACGTGAACCATACCAGAAAAAACACAGGATCCATTCAACGAGTATCTGAAGAATGCGAAAGTATGAGTCTGATGAGTGAAAATCTCAGGGCTAACCTAGACCTAACATGCATTATCCTCTAAAATATTGATCCAAACTAGGTTTAGTGGACTGTTTCAGTGTGGTACCACATTACTATGTGATCCAAACCAGAAAATAGCCCAGGATCTATCCATGAAGTATAAGAAATATGCGAAAGTATGAGCCTGATGAGGGCAAATCCTAGACCTAACCCAGACCTAACATGCGTTATCCTCAAATATATTTATCGGAACCAGGTTTAGTGGGCTGTTTCAGTGTGGTACCACATTACTACGTGATCCAATCCAGAAATAGCCCAGGATCTAGCCATGAAGTATGAGAAATATGCGAAAGTATGAGCGTGATGAGGGCAAATCCTAGACCAAACCCAGACCTAACATGCGTTATCATCTAAAATATTTATCAAGACCTGGTTTAATTGATTGTATCAGTGTGGTACCACATTACTACGTGAACCATACCAGAAAAAACCCAGGATCCGTTCAACAAGTATTTGAAGAATGCGAAAGTATGAGTCTGATGAGTGAAAATCTCAGGGCTAACCTAGACCTAACATGCGTTATCCTCTAAAATATTGATCCAAACCAGGTTTAGTGGACTGTTTCAGTGTGGTACCACATTACTACGTGATCCATACCAGAAAAAACCCAGGATTTGTTCCACAAGTATGTGAAAAATGCGAAAGCATGAGTCTGATGAGAGCAAATCGCAGGCCTAACCTAGACATAACTTTCGTTATCCTCTAAAATATTGATCGGAACCAGGTTTAGTGGGCTGTTTCAGTGTGGTACCACATTACTACGTGATCCAATCCAGAAATAGCCCAGGATCTAGCCATGAAGTATGAGAAATATGCGAAAGTATGAGCGTGATGAGGGCAAATCCTAGACCAAACCCAGACCTAACATGCGTTATCATCTAAAATATTTATCAAGACCTGGTTTAATTGATTGTATCAGTGTGGTACCACATTACTACGTGAACCATACCAGAAAAAACCCAGGATCCGTTCAACAAGTATCTGAAGAATGCGAAAGTATGAGTCTGATGAGTGAAAATCTCAGGGCTAACCTAGACCTAACATGCGTTATCCTCTAAAATATTGATCCAAACCAGGTTTAGTGGACTGTTTCAGTGTGGTACCACTTTACTACGTGATCCAAAGCAGAAAAAACCCTCGATCAGGTCAACATGTATGTTAGAACTGCGAAAGTATGACCCTGATGAGGGCAAATCCCTCGCCTAACCTAGACCTAACATGAATTATTCTCTAAAATATTTATCGAAACCAGGTTTAATTGACTGTTTCAGTGTGGTACCACATTACTACGTGATCCAAACCAGTAACAGGCCAGGATCCAGTCATGAAGTATGAGAAATATGCGAAAGTATGAGCCTGATGAGGGCAAATCCTAGACCTAACCCAGACCTAACATGAATTATTCTCTAAAATATTGATCGAAACCAGGTTTAATTGACTGTTTCAGTGTGGTACCACATTACTACGTGATCCAAACCAGTAACAGGCCAGGATCCAGTCATGAAGTATGAGAAATATGCGAAAGTATGAGCCTGATGAGGGCAAATCCTAGACCTAACCCAGACCTAACATGCGTTATCCTCTAAAATATTTATCAAGACCAGGTTTAATTGATTGTATCAGTGTGGTACCATATTACTACGTGATCCACACCAGAAAAAACCCAAGATCAGGTCAACATGCATGTTAAAACTGCGAAAGTATGACCCTGATGAGGGCAAATCCCAGGCCTAACCTAGACCTTACATGCGTTATCTTCCAAGATATTGAGCGAAACCAGGTTTAATGGAATGTTTCAGTGTGGTACCTCACTACTTCGTGATCCAAACCAGAGAAAACCCGGGATCTGTTCAACAAGTATGCGAAAAACGCGAAACTGTGAGCCTGAGGAGGGCAAATCTTAGACCTAACACAGACCTAAGATGCGTTATCCTCTAAAATATTTATCCAGACCAGGTTTCATTGTATGTTTCAGTGTGTTATCACATTACTACGTGATCCAATCCAGAAATAGCCCAGGATCTAGCCATGAAGTATGAGAAATATGCGAAAGTATGAGCCTGATGAGGGCAAATCCTAGACCTAACCCAAACCTAACATGCGTTATCCTCTAAAATATTTATCAAGACCAGGTTTAATTGAATGTTTCAGTGTGGTACCACATTTCTATATGAACCAAACCAGAAAAAACCCAGGATCTGTTAAACGAGTACGCGAAGTGTGCGAAAGTATGAGCCTGATGAGGGCGAATCCCAGACATATCCCAGACCTAACTTGCGTTATTCTCTAAAATATTGATCGAATCAAGGTTTAATTGACTGGTTCAGCGTGGTACCACATTACTACGTGATACATTCCAGAAACAGCCCAGGATCTAGCCATGAAGTATGAGAAATATGCGAAAGTATGAGCCCGATGTTGGCAAATCCTAGACCTAACCCAAACCTAACATGCGTTATCCTCTAAAATATTTATCAAGACCAGGTTTATTTGAATGTTTCTGTGTGGTACCACATTACTACGTGATCCAAACCAGAAAATAGCCCAGGATCTATCCATGAAGTATAATAAATATGCGAAAGTATGAGCCTGATGAGGGCAAATCCTAGACCTAACCCAGACCTAACATGCATTATCCTCTAAAATATTTATCAAGACCAGGTTTAATTGATAGTATCAGTGTGGTACCACATTACTACGTGATCCACACCAGAAAAAACCCAAGATCCGTTCAACAAGTATGTGAAGAATGCGAAAGTATGAGTCTGATGAGTGAAAATCCCAGGCCTAACCTAGACCTAACATGCGTTATCCTCAAAAATATTGACCGAAACCTGGTTTAATCGACTGTTTCAGTGTGGTACCACAATACTACGTGATGCAATCCAGAAAAAGCCCAGGATCTAGCCATCAAGTATGAGAAATATGCGAAAGAATGAGCCTGATGAAGGCAAATCCTAGACCTATCCCAGGCCTAACTTGCGTTATCCTCTAAAATATTGATCGAAACCAGGTTTAATTGACTGTTTTAGTGTGGTACCACTTTACTACGTGATCCAAAGCAGAAAAAACCCTCGATCAGGTCAACATGCATGTTAAAACTGCGAAAGTATGACCCTGATGAGGGCAAATCCCAGGCCTAACCTAGACCTAACATGCGTTGTCCTGTAAAATATTGATGGAAACCAGGTTTAATTGACTGTTTCAGTGTTGTACTTCATTACTACGTGATGCAATCCAGAAAAAGCCCAGGATCTAGACATCAAGGATGAGAAATATGCGAAAGAATGAGCCTGATGAGAGCAAATCCCAGACCTAACCTAGACCTAACATGAATTATTCTCTAAAATATTGATCGAAACCTGGTTTAATTGACTGTTTCAGTGTGGTACCACATTACTACGTGATCCATACCTGTAAAAACCCAGGATCCGTTCAACAAGTATGTGAAGAATGCGAAAGTATGAGTCTGATGAGTGAAAATCCTCGGCCTAAACTAGACCTAACATGCGTTATCCTCAAAAATATTGATCGAAACCAGGTTTAATCGACTGTTTCAGTGTGATACCACATTACTACGTGATCCAAACCAGAAAAAAACCCAGGATCTGTTCAACAAGTATGTGAAGTATGCGAAAGTATGAGTCTGATGAGGGCAAATCCCAGGCCTAAACTAGACATAACTATCGTTATCCTCTAAAATATTGATCGAAACCAGGTTTAATTAACTGTTTTAGTGTGGTACCACTTTACCACGTGATCCAAAGCAGAAAAAACCCTCGATCAGGTCAACATGCATGTTAAAACTGCGAAAGCATGAGCCTGATGAGGGCAAATCCCAGACCTATCCCAGACCTAACATGCGTTATCCTCGAAAATATTAATCGAAACCAGGTTTAATCGACTGTTTCAGTGTGGTACCACATTACTACGTGATCCAAACCAGAAAAAAACCCAGGATCTTGTCAACGAGTATGTGAAGTGTGCGAAAGTATGAGTCTGATGAGGGCTAATCCCAGACCTATCCCAGACCTAACTTGCGTTATCCTCTAAAATAATGATCGAAACCAGGTTTAATTGACTGTTTTAGTTGCGGCACCACTTTATTACGTGATCCAAAGCAGAAAAAACCCTCGATCAGGTCAACATGAATGTTAAAACTGCGAAAGTATGACCCTGATGAGGGCAAATCCCAGGCCTAACCTAGTACCTAACTTGCGTTATCCTCTAAAATATTGATCGAAACCAGGTTTAATTGACTGTTTCAGCGTGGTACCACATTACTACGTGATACAATACAGAAAAAGCCCAGGATCTAGCCATGAAGTATGAGAAATATGCGAAAGTATGACCCTGATGAGGTCAAATCCCAGACATAACACAGACCTAACATGCGTTGTCCTCTAAAATATTTATCAAGACCAGGTTTAATCGACTGTTTCAGTGTGGTCCAACATTACTACGTGATCCAAACCAGAAAAAACCCAGGATCCGTTCAACAAGTATGTGAAGAATGCGAAAGTATGAGTCTGATGCGTGAAAATCCCAGGCCTAACCTAGACCTAACATGCGTTATCCTCAAAAATATTGATCGAAACCTGGTTTAATCGACTGTTTCAGTTTGGTACCACATTACTACGTGACCCAAACCAGAAAAAACCCAGGATCTGTTCAACAAGTATGTGAAAAACGCGAAAGTATGAGCCTGATGAGGGTAAATCCCAGACCTATCCCAGACCAAACTTGCGTTATCCTCTAAAATATTGATCGAAACCAGGTTTAATCGACTGTTTCAGTGTGGTCCCACATTACTACGTGATCCAAACCAGAAAAAACCCAGGATCCGTTCAACAAGTATGTGAAGAATGCGAAAGTATGAGTCTGATGCGTGAAAATCCCAGGCCTAACCTAGACCTAACATGCGTTATCCTCAAAAATATTGATCGAAACCTGGATTAATCGACTGTTTCAGTGTGGTACCACATTACTACGTGACCCAAACCAGAAAAAACCCAGGATCTGTTCAACAAGTATGTGAAGAATACGAAAGTATGAGTCTGATGCGTGAAAATCCCAGGCCTAAGCTAGACCTGACATGCGTTATCCTCTAAAGTATTGATCGAAACCAGGTTTAATTGACTGTTTCAGCGTGGTACCGCATTACTACGTGATACAATCCAGAAAAAGCCCAGGATCTAGCCATGAAGTATGAGAAATATGCGAAAGTATGAGCCTGATGAGGGCAAATCCCAGACCTATCCCAGACCAAACTTGCGTTATCCTCTAAAATATTGATCGAAACCAGGTTTAATCGACTGTTTCAGTGTGGTCCCACATTACTACGTGATCCAAACCAGAAAAAACCCAGGATCCGTTCAACAAGTATGTGAAGAATACGGAAGTATGAGTCTGATGCGTGAAAATCCCAGGCCTAAGCTAGACCTGACATGCGTTATCCTCTAAAGTATTGATCGAAACCAGGTTTAATTGACTGTTTCAGCGTGGTACCGCATTACTACGTGATACAATCCAGAAAAAGCCCAGGATCTAGCCATGAAGTATGAGAAATATGCGAAAGTATGAGCCTGATGAGGGCAAATCCTAGACCTAACCCAGACCTAACATGCGTTGTCCTCTAAAATATTTATCAAGACCAGGTTTAATCGACTGTTTCAGTGTGGTCCCACATTACTACGTGATCGAAACCAGGAAAAACCCAGCATCCGTTCAACAAGTATGTGAAGAATGCGAAAGTATGAGTCTGATGCGTGAAAATCCCAGGCCTAAGCTAGACCTAACATGCGTTATCCTCAAAAATATTGATCGAAACCAGGTTTAGTGGGCTGTTTCAGTGTGGTACCACATTACTGCGCGATCCGAACCAGAAAAAACCCAGGATTTGTTCAACAAGTATGTGAAAAATGCGAAAGTATGACCCTGATGTGGGCAAATCCCAGACCTATCCAAGACCTAACTTGCATTGTCCTCTAAAATATTGATCGAAACCAGGTTTAATTGACTGTTTCAGTGTGGTACCACATTACTACGTGATCCAATCCAGAAATAGCCCAGGATCTAGCCATGAAGTATGAGAAATATGCGAAAGTATGAGCCTGATGAGGGCAAATCCTAGACCTAACCCAGACCTAACATGCGTTGTCCTCTAAAATATTTATCAAGACCAGGTTTAATCGACTGTTTCAGTATGGTACCACATTACTACGTGACCTAAACCAGAAAAAACCCAGGATCCGTTCAACAAGTATGTGAAAAACGCGAACGTATGAGTCTGATGAGGGCAAATCCCAGACCTATCCCAGACCTAACTTGCGTTGGCCCCTAAGATATTGATGGAAACCAGGTTTAATTGACTGCTTCAGTGTTGTACTTCATTACTACGTGATGCAATCCTGAAAAAGCCTAGGATCTAGCCATCGAGTATGAGAAATATGCGAAAGTATGAGCCTGACGAGAGCAAATCCTAGACCTAACCCAGACCTAACATGCGTTATCCTCTAATATATTTACCAAGACCAGGTTTAATTGATTGTTTCAGTGTGGTCCCACATTACTACGTGATCCAAACCAGAAAAAACCCAGGATCCGTTCAACAGGTATGTGAAGAATGCGAAAGAATGAGTCTGATGAGTGAAAATCCCAGGCCTTACCTAGACCTAACATGCGTTATCCTCAAGAATATTGATCGAAACCTGGTTTAATCGACTGTTTCAGTGTGGTACCACATTACTATGTGATCCAAACCAGAAAATAGCCCAGGATCTATCCATGAAGTATAAGAAATGTGCGAAAGTATGAGCCTGATGAGGGCAAATCCTAGACCTAACCCAGACCTAACATGCGTTATCCTCAAAAATATTTATCAAGACCAGGTTTAACTGAATGTTTCAGGGTGGTACCACATTACTGCGTGATCCATACCAGAAAAAACCCAGGATCTGTTCAACAAGTATGTGAAAAATGCGAAAGCATGAGTCTTGGAGAGCAAATCCCAGGCCTAACCTAGACATAACTTTCGTTATCCTCTAAAATATTGATCGATCCCAGGTTTAGTGGGCTGTTTCAGTGTGGTACCACATTACTGCGCGATCCAAACCAGAAAAAACCCAGGATCTGTTCAACAAGTATGTGAAAAATGCGAAGGTATGACCCTGATGTGGCCAAATCCCAGACCTATCCCAGACCTAACTTGCATTGTCCTCTAAAATATTGATCGAAACCAGGTTTAATTGACTGTTTCAGTGTGGTACCACATTACTACGTGATCCAATCCAGAAATAGCCCAGGATCTAGCCATGAAGTATGAGAAATATGCGAAAGTATGAGCCTGACGAGAGCAAATCCTAGACCTAACCCAGACCTAACATGCGTTATCCTCTAAAATATTTATCAAGACCAGGTTTAATTGATTGCTTCAGTGTGGTCCCACATTACTACGTGATCCAAACCAGAAAAAACCCAGGATCCGTTCAACAGGTATGTGAAGAATGCGAAAGAATGAGTCTGATGAGTGAAAATCCCAGGGCTAACCTAGCCCTAACATGCATTATCCTCTAAAATATTGATCCAAACCAGGTTTAGTGGACTGTTTTAGTGTGGTACCACTTTACTACGTGTTCCAAAGCAGAAAAAACCCTCGATCAGGTCAACATGTATGTTAGAACTGCGAAAGTATGACCCTGATGAGGGCAAATCCCAGGCCTAACCTAGACCTAACATGAATTATTGTCTAAAATATTTATCGAAACCAGGTTTAATGGACTGTTTCAGTCATGTACTTCATTACTACGTGATGCAATCCAGAAAAAACCCAGGATCTAGCCATCAAGTAAGAGAAATATGCGAAAGTATGAGCCTGATGAGAGCAAATCCCAGACCTAACCCAGACCTAACATGAATTATTCTCTAAAATATTGATCCAAACCAGGTTTAATTGATTGCTTCAGTGTGGTCCCACATTACTACGTGATCCAAACCAGAAAAAACCCAGGATCCGTTCAACAGGTATGTGAAGAATGCGAAAGAATGAGTCTGATGAGTGAAAATCGCAGGGCTAACCTAGCCCTAACATGCATTATCCTCTAAAATATTGATCCAAACCAGGTTTAGTGGACTGTTTTAGTGTGGTACCACTTTACTACGTGTTCCAAAGCAGAAAAAACCCTCGATCAGGTCAACATGTATGTTAGAACTGCGAAAGTATGACCCTGATGAGGGCAAATCCCAGGCCTAACCTAGACCTAACATGAATTATTGTCTAAAATATTTATCGAAACCAGGTTTAATTGACTGTTTCAGTCATGTACTTCATTACTACGTGATGCAATCCAGAAAAAACC
Source organism: Colletes latitarsis (assembly GCF_051014445.1). NCBI lineage: Eukaryota > Metazoa > Arthropoda > Insecta > Hymenoptera > Colletidae > Colletes > Colletes latitarsis. The sequence goes on along the minus strand of NW_027488366.1, from coordinate 21,609,590 downwards.
CAGGATCTAGCCATCAAGTAAGAGAAATATGCGAAAGTATGAGCCTGATGAGAGCAAATCCCAGACCTAACCCAGACCTAACATGAATTATTCTCTAAAATATTGATCCAAACCAGGTTTAATTGACTGTTTCAGTGTGGTACCACATTACTACGTGATACAATCCAGAAAAAGCCCAGGATCTAGACGTCAAGCATGAGAAATATGCGAAAGAATGAGCCTGATGAGAGCAAATCCCAGACCTAACCTAGACCTAACATGAATTATTCTCTAAAGTATTGATCGAAACCAGGTTTAATTGACTGTTTCAGTGTGGTACCACATTACTACGTGATCCAAACCACTAAAAACCCAGGATCCGTTCAACAAGTATGTGAAGAATACGAAAGTATGAGTCTGATGAGTGAAAATCCTCGGCCTAACCTGGACCTAACATGCGTTATCCTGAAAAATATTGATCGAAACCAGGTTTAATCGACTGTTTCAGTATGGTACCACATTACTACGTGATACAAACCAGAAAAAACCCTCGATCAGGTCAACATGCATGTTAAAACTGCGAAAGTATGAGCCTGATGAGGGCAAATCCCAGACCTATCCCAGGCCTAACATGCGTTATCCTCAAAAATATTAATCGAAACCAGGTTTAATCGACTGTTTCAGTGTGGTACCACATTACTACGTGATCCAAACCAGAAAAAAGCCAGGATCTTGTCAACGAGTATGTGAAAAACGCTAAAGTATGAGCCTGATGAGGGCAAATCCCAGACCTATCCCAGACCAAACTTGCGTTATCCTCTAATATATTGATCGAAACGAGGTTTAATCGACTGTTTCAGTGTGGTACCACATTACTACGTGATCCAAACCAGAAAAAACCCAGGATCTGTTCAACAAGTATGTGAAGTATGCGAAAGTATGAGTCTGATGAGGGCAAATCCCAGGCCTAAACTAGACATAACTTTCGTTATCCTCTAAAATATTGATCGAAACCAGGTTTAATTGACTGTTTTAGTGTGGTACGAAATTACTACGTGATCCAAACCAGAAAAAAACCCAGGATCTGTTCAACAAGTATGTGAAGTATGCGAAAGTATGAGTCTGATGAGGGCAAATCCCAGACCTATCCCAGACCTAACTTGCGTTATCCTCTAAAATATTGATCGAAACCAGGTTTAATTGAATGTTTTAGTGTGGTACCACTTTACTACGTGATCCAAAGCAGAAAAAACCCTCGATCAGGTCAACATGCATGTTAAAACTGCGAAAGTATGAGCCTGATGAGGGCAAATCCCAGACCTATCCCAGGCCTAACATGCGTTATCCTCAAAAATATTAATCGAAACCAGGTTTAATCGACTGTTTCAGTGTGGTACCACATTACTACGTGATCCAAACCAGAAAAAAGCCAGGATCTTGTCAACGAGTATGTGAAAAACGCGAAAGTATGAGCCTGATGAGGGCAAATCCCAGACCTATCCCAGACCAAACTTGCGTTATCCTCTAAAATATTGATCGAAACCAGGTTTAATTGAATGTTTTAGTGTGGTACCACTTTACTACGTGATCCAAAGCAGAAAAAACCCTCGATCAGGTCAAAATGCATGTTAAAACTGCGAAAGTATGAGCCTGATGAGGGCAAATCCCAGACCTATCCCAGACCTAACATGCGTTATCCTCAAAAATATTAATCGAAACCAGGTTTAATCGACTGTTTCAGTGTGGTACCACATTACTACGTGATCCAAACCAGAAAAAAGCCAGGATCTTGTCAACGAGTATGTGAAAAACGCGAAAGTATGAGCCTGATGAGGGCAAATCCCAGACCTATCCCAGACCAAACTTGCGTTATCCTCTAAAATATTGATCGAAACGAGGTTTAATCGACTGTTTCAGTGTGGTACCACATTACTACGTGATCCAAACCAGAAAAAACCCAGGATCCGTTCAACAAGTATGTGAAGAATGCGAAAGTATGAGTCTGCTGAGTGAAAATCCCCGGCCTAACCTAGACCTAACATGCGTTATCCTCAAAAATATTGATCGAAACCAGGTTTAATCGACTGTTTCAGTGTGGTACTACACTACTACTTGACCCAAACCGGAAAAAGCCCAGGATCCGTTCAACAAGTATGTGAAGAATGCGAAAGTATGAGTCTGATGAGGGCTAATCCCAGACCTATCCCAGACCTAACTTGCGTTATCCTCTAAAATAATGATCGAAACCAGGTTTAATTGACTGTTTTAGTTGTGGTACCACTTTACTACGTGATCCAAAGGAGAAAAAACGCTCGATGAGGTCAACATGCATGTTGAAACTGCGAAAGTATGACCCTGATGAGGGCAAATCCCAGACCTATCCCAGACCTAACTTGCGTTGTCCTCTAAGATATTGATGGAAACCAGGTTTAATTGACTGTTTCAGTGTGGTACCACATTACCACGTGATCCAATCCAGAAATAGCTCAGGATCTAGCCATCAAGTATGAGAAATATGCGAAAGAATGAGCCTGATGAGGGCAAATCCCAGGCCAATCCCAGACCTAACTTGCGTTATCCTCTAAAATATTGAACGAAACCAGGTTTAATTGACTGTTTCAGCGTGGTACCACATTACTAGGTGGTACAATCCAAAAACTGCCCAGGATCTAGCCATGCAGTATGAGAAATATGCGAAAGTATGAGCCTGATGAGGGCAAATCCTAGACCTAACCCAAACCTAACATGCGTTATCCTCTAAAATATTTATCAAGACCAGGTTTAATTGAATGTTCCAGTGTGGTACCACATTACTACGTGAACCAAACCAGAAAAAACCCAGGATCCGTTCAACAAGTATGTGAAGATTGCGAATGTATGAGTCTGATGAGTGAAGATCCCAGGGCTAACCTAGACCTAACATGCGTTATCCTCTAAAATGTGGATCCAAACCAGGTTTAATGGACTGTTTCAGTGTGGTACCACTTTACTACCTGATCCAAAGCAGAAAAAACCCTCGTTCACGTCAACATGTATGTTAAAACTGCGAAAGTATGACCCTGATGAGGGCAAATCCCAGGACTAACCTAAACCTAACAGGCGTTGTCCTCTAAAATATTGATCGATACCAGGTTGAATTGACTGTTTCAGTGTGGTACCACACTACTACTTGACCCAAACCGGAAAAAACCCAGGATCCGGTCAACAAGTATGTGAAGAATGCGAAAGTATGAGTCTGATGAGTGAAAATCCCAGGCCTAACCTAGACCAAACATGAATTATTCTCTAAAATATTGATCGAATCCAGGTTTAATTGACTGTTTCAGTGTGGTCCCACATTACTACGTGATCCAAACCAGAAAAAACCCAGGATCCGTTCAACAAGTATGTGAAGAATGCGAAAGTATGAGTCTGATGAGTGAAAATCCCAGGCCTAACCTAGACCTAACACGCGTTATCCTCAAAAATATTGATCGAAACCTGGTTTTATCTGCTGTTTCAGTGTGGTACCACATTGCTATGTGATCCAAACCAGAAAATAACCCAGGATCTGTTCAACAAGTATGTGAAAAACGCGAAAGTATGAGCCTGATGAGGGCAAATCCCAGACCTATCCCAGACCTAACTTGCGTTATCCTCTAAAATATTGAACGAAACCAGGTTTAATTGACTGTTTCAGCGTGGTACCACATTACTACGTGATACAATCCAGAAACAGCCCAGGATCTAGCCATGAAGTATGAGAAATATGCGAAAGTATGAGCCTGATAAGGGCAAATCCTAGACCTAACCCAAACCTAACATGCGTTATCCTTTAAATTATTTATCAAGACCAGGTTTAATTGAATGTTCCAGTGTGGTACCACATTACTACGTGATCCAATCCAGAAATAGCCCAGGATCTAGCCATGAAAGATGAGAAATATGCGAAAGTATGAGCCTGACGAGGGCAAATCCTAGACCTAACGCAGACCTAACATGCTTTATCCTCTAAAATATTTATCAAGACCAGGTTTATTTGATTGTTTCAGTGTGGTCCCTCATTACTACGTAATCCAAACCAGAAAAAACCCAGGATCCGTTCAACAAGTATGTGAAGAATACGAAAGTATGAGTCTGATGAGTGAAAATCCCAGGCCTAACCTAGACCTAACATGCGTTATCCTCAAAAATATTGATCGAATCCTGGTTTAATCGACTGTTTCAGTGTGGTACCACATTACTATGTGATCCCAACCAGAAAATAACCCAGGATCTGTTCAACGAGTATGTGAAGTGTGCGAAAGTATGAGTCTGATGAGGGCAAATCCCAGACCTATCCCAGACCTAACTTGCGTTGTCCTCTAAGATATTGATGGAAACCAGGTTTAATTGACTGTTTCAGTGTTGTACTTCATTACTACGTGATACAATCCAGAAGCAGCCCAGGATCTAGCCATGAAGTATGAGAAATATGCGAAAGTATGAGCCTGATGTGGGCAAATCCTAGACCTAACCCAAACCTAACATGCGTTATCCTCTAAAATAGTTATCATGACCAGGTTTCATTGATTGCTTCAGTGTGGTCCCGCAATAACTACGTGATCCAAACCAGAAAAAACCCACGATCCGTTCAACAAGTATGTGAAGAATGCGAAAGTATGGGTCTGATGAGTGAAAATCCCCGGCCTAACCTAGACCTAACATGCGTTATCCTCAAAAATATTGATCGAAACCAGGTTTAATCGACTGTTTCAGTGTGGTACCACACTACTACGTGACCCAAACCGGAAAAAACCCAGGATCTGTTCAACAAGTATGTGAAAAACGCGAAAGTATGAGCCTGATGAGGGCAAATCCCAGACCTATCCCAGACCTAACTTGCTTTATCCTCTAAAATATTGAACGAAACCAGGTTTAATTGACTGTTTCAGCGTGGTACCACATTACTACGTGATACAATCCAGAAACAGCCCAGGATCTAGCCATGAAGTATGAGAAATATGCGAAAATATGAGCCTCATAAGGGCAAATCCTAGACCTAACCCAAACCTAACATGCGTTATCCTCTAAATTATTTATCAAGACCAGGTTTAATTGAATGTTCCAGTGTGGTACCACATTACTTCGTGAACCAAACCAGAAAAAATCCAGGATCCGTTCAACATGTATGTGAAGAATGTGAAAGTATGAGTCTGATGAGTGAAAATCCCAGGCCTAACCTAGACCTAACATGCGTTGTCCTCTAAAATATTGATCGAATCCTGGTTTAATCGACTGTTTCAGTGTGGTACCACATTACTATGTGATCCAAACCAGAAAATAACCCAGGATCTGTTCAACGAGTATGTGAAGTGTGCGAAAGTACGAGTCTGATGAGGGCAAATCCCAGACCTATCCCAGACCTAACTTGCGTTGTCCTCTAAGATATTGATGGAAACCAGGTTTAATTGACTGTTTCAGTGTTGTACTTCATTACTACGTGATACAATCCAGAAGCAGCCCAGGATCTAGCCATGAAGTATGAGAAATATGCGAAAGTATGAGCCTGATGTGGGCAAATCCTAGACCTAACCCAAACCTAACATGCGTTATCCTCTAAAATAGTTATCATGACCAGGTTTCATTGATTGCTTCAGTGTGGTCCCGCAATAACTACGTGATCCAAACCAGAAAAAACCCACGATCCGTTCAACAAGTATGTGAAGAATGCGAAAGTATGGGTCTGATGAGTGAAAATCCCCGGCCTAACCTAGACCTAACATGCGTTATCCTCAAAAATATTGATCGAAACCTGGTTTAATCGACTGTTTCAGTGTGGTACCACATTACTACGTGATCCAATCCAGAAATAGCCCAGGATCTAGCCATGAAAGATGAGAAATATGCGAAAGTATGAGCCTGACGAGGGCAAATCCTAGACCTAACGCAGACCTAACATGCTTTATCCTCTAAAATATTTATCAAGACCAGGTTTATTTGATTGTTTCAGTGTGGTACCACACTACTACGTGACCCAAACCGGAAAAAACCCAGGATCTGTTCAACAAGTATGTGAAAAACGCGAAAGTATGAGCCTGATGAGGGCAAATCCCAGACCTATCCCAGACCTAACTTGCGTTATCCTCTAAAATATTGAACGAAACCAGGTTTAATTGACTGTTTCAGCGTGGTACCACATTACTACGTGATACAATCCAGAAACAGCCCAGGATCTAGCCATGAAGTATGAGAAATATGCGAAAGTATGAGCCTCATAAGGGCAAATCCTAGACCTAACCCAAACCTAACATGCGTTATCCTCTAAATTATTTATCAAGACCAGGTTTAATTGAATGTTCCAGTGTGGTACCACATTACTTCGTGAACCAAACCAGAAAAAATCCAGGATCCGTTCAACATGTATGTGAAGAATGTGAAAGTATGAGTCTGATGAGTGAAAATCCCAGGCCTAACCTAGACCTAACATGCGTTGTCCTCTAAAATATTGATGGAAACCAGGATGAATTGACTGTTTCAGTGTTGTACTTCATTACTACGTGATGCAATCCGGAAAAAGGTCAGGATCCAGCCATGAAGTATGAGAAATATGCGAAAGTATGAGCCTGACGAGGGCAAATCCCAGACCTATCCCAGACCGAAGTTGCGTTATCCTCAAAAATATTGATCGAAACCTGGTTTAATCGACTGTTTCAGTGTGGTATCACATTACTACGTGATCCAATCCAGAAATAGCCCAGGATCTAGCCATGAAATATGAGAAATATGCGAAAGTATGTGCCTGACGAGGGCAAATCCTAGACCTAACGCAGACCTAACATGCTTTATCCTCTAAAATATTTATCAAGACCAGGTTTATTTGATTGTTTCAGTGTGGTCCCTCATTACTACGTAATCCAAACCAGAAAAAACCCAGGATCCGTTCAACAAGTATGTGAAGAATACGAAAGTATGAGTCTGATGAGTGAAAATCCCAGGCCTAACCTAGACCTAACATGCGTTATCCTCAAAAATATTGATCGAATCCTGGTTTAATCGACTGTTTCAGTGTGGTACCACATTACTATGTGATCCAAACCAGAAAATAACCCAGGATCTGTTCAACGAGTATGTGAAGTGTGCGAAAGTATGAGTCTGATGAGGGCAAATCCCAGACCTATCCCAGACCTGACATGCGTTATCCTCTGAAATATTGATCCAAACAAGGTTTAATGGACTGTTTCAGTGTGGTACCACACTACTACGTGATCCAAACCAGAAATAGCCCAGGATCCAGCCATGAAGTATGAGAAATATGCGAAAGTATGAGCCTGACGAGGGCAAATCCTAGACCTAACGCAGACCTAACATGCGTTATCCTCTAAAATATTTATCAAGACTAGGTTTAATTGAATGTTTCAGTGTGGTACCACATTACTACGTGAACCAAACCATAAAAAACCCAGGATCTGTTCAACGAGTGTGTGAAGTGTGCGAAAGTATGAGTCTGATGAGGGCAAATCCCAGACCTATCCCAGACCTAACTTGCGTTATCCTCTAAAATATTGAACGAAACCAGGTTTAATTGACTGTTTCAGCGTGGTACCACATTACTACGTGATACAATCCAGAAACAGCCCTGGATCTAGCCATGAAGTATGAGAAATATGCGAAAGTATGAGCCTGATAAGGGCAAATCCTAGACCTAACCCAAACCTAACATGCGTTATCCTCTAAAATATTTATCAAGACCAGGTTTAATTGAATGTTCCAGTGTGGTACCACATTACTACATGAACCAAACCAGAAAAAACCCAGGATCCGTTCAACAAGTATGTGAAGAATGCGAAAGTATGAGTCTGATGAGTGAAAATCCCAGGGCTAACCTAGACCTAACATGCGTTATCCTCTAAAATATCGATCGAAACCAGGTTGAGTTGACTGTTTCAGTGTTGTACTTCATTACTACGTGATGCAAACCGGAAAAAGCCCAGGATCTAGCCATCAAGTATGAGAAATATGCGAAAGAATGAGCCTGATGATAGCAAATCCCAGACCTAACCTAGACCTGACATGAATTATTCTCTAAAATATTGATCAAAACCAGGTTTAATTGACTGTTTCAGTGTGGTACCACATTACTACGTGATCCAAACCAGAAATAGCCCAGGATCCAGCCATGAAGTATGAGAAATATGCGAAAGTATGAGCCTGATGGGGGCAAATCCTAGTCGTAACCCAGGCCTAACATGCGTTATCCTCTAAAATATTTATCAAGACTAGGTTTAATTGAATGTTTCAGTGTGGTACCACATTACTACGTGAACCAAACCATAAAAAACCCAGGATCTGTTCAACAAGTATGTGAAGAATGCGAAAGTATGAGTCTGATGAGTGAAAATCCCAGACCTAACCTAGACCTAACATGCGTTATCCTCTAAAATATTGATCCAAACCAGGTTTAATGGACTGTTTCAGTGTGGTCCCACATTACTACGTGATCCAAACCAGAAAAAACCCAGGATCTGTTCAACAAGTATGTGAAAAACGCGAAAGTATGAGCCTGATGAGGGCAAAACCCAGACCTATCCCAGACCAAACTTGCGTTATCCTCTAAAATATTGATCGAAACCAGGTTTAATCGACTGTTTCAGTGTGGTACCACATTGCTACGTGATCCAAACCAGAAAAAACCCAGGATCAGTTCAACAAGTATGTGAAAAACGCGAAAGTATGAGCCTGATGAGGGCAAATCCCAGACCTATCCCAGACCTAACTTGCGTTATCCTCTAAAATATTGAACGAAACCAGGTTTAATTGACTGTTTCAGCGTGGTACCACATTACTACGTGATACAATCCAGAAACAGCCCAGGATCTAGCCATGAAGTATGAGAAATATGCGAAAGTATGAGCCTGATGAGGGCAAATCCTAGACCTAACCCAAACCTAACATGCGTTATCCTCTAAAATAGTTATCATGACCAGGTTTCATTGATTGCTTCAGTGTGGTCCCGCAATAACTACGTGATCCAAACCAGAAAAAACCCACGATCCGTTCAACAAGTATGTGAAGAATGCGAAAGTATGGGTCTGATGAGTGAAAATCCCCGGCCTAACCTAGACCTAACATGCGTTATCCCCAAAAATATTGATCGAAACCAGGTTTAATCGACTGTTTCAGTGTGGTACCACACTACTACGTGACCCAAACCGGAAAAAACCCAGGATCTGTTCAACAAGTATGTGAAAAACGCGAAAGTATGAGCCTGATGAGGGCAAATCCCAGACCTATCCCAGACCTAACTTGCGTTATCCTCTAAAATATTGAACGAAACCAGGTTTAATTGACTGTTTCAGCGTGGTACCACATTACTACGTGATACAATCCAGAAACAGCCCAGGATCTAGCCATGAAGTATGAGAAATATGCGAAAGTATGAGCCTGATAAGGGCAAATCCTAGACCTAACCCAAACCTAACATGCGTTATCCTCTAAATTATTTATCAAGACCAGGTTTAATTGAATGTTCCAGTGTGGTACCACATTACTTCGTGAACCAAACCAGAAAAAATCCAGGATCCGTTCAACATGTATGTGAAGAATGTGAAAGTATGAGTCTGATGAGTGAAAATCCCAGGCCTAACCTAGACCTAACATGCGTTGTCCTCTAAAATATTGATGGAAACCAGGTTGAATTGACTGTTTCAGTGTTGTACTTCATTACTACGTGATGCAATCCGGAAAAAGGTCAGGATCCAGCCATGAAGTATGAGAAATATGCGAAAGTATGAGCCTGACGAGGGCAAATCCCAGACCTATCCCAGACCGAAGTTGCGTTATCCTCAAAAATATTGATCGAAACCTGGTTTAATCGACTGTTTCAGTGTGGTACCACATTACTACGTGATCCAATCCAGAAATAGCCCAGGATCTAGCCATGAAATATGAGAAATATGCGAAAGTATGAGCCTGACGAGGGCAAATCCTAGACCTAACGCAGACCTAACATGCTTTATCCTCTAAAATATTTATCAAGACCAGGTTTATTTGATTGTTTCAGTGTGGTCCCTCATTACTACGTAATCCAAACCAGAAAAAACCCAGGATCCGTTCAACAAGTATGTGAAGAATACGAAAGTATGAGTCTGATGAGTGAAAATCCCAGGCCTAACCTAGACCTAACATGCGTTATCCTCAAAAATATTGATCGAATCCTGGTTTAATCGACTGTTTCAGTGTGGTACCACATTACTATGTGATCCAAACCAGAAAATAACCCAGGATCTGTTCAACGAGTATGTGAAGTGTGCGAAAGTATGAGTCTGATGAGGGCAAATCCCAGACCTATCCCAGACCTAACTTGCGTTGTCCTCTAAGATATTGATGGAAACCAGGTTTAATTGACTGTTTCAGTGTTGTACTTCATTACTACGTGATACAATCCAGAAGCAGCCCAGGATCTAGCCATGAAGTATGAGAAATATGCGAAAGTATGAGCCTGATGTGGGCAAATCCTAGACCTAACCCAAACCTAACATGCGTTATCCTCTAAAATAGTTATCATGACCAGGTTTCATTGATTGCTTCAGTGTGGTCCCGCAATAACTACGTGATCCAAACCAGAAAAAACCCACGATCCGTTCAACAAGTATGTGAAGAATGCGAAAGTATGGGTCTGATGAGTGAAAATCCCCGGCCTAACCTAGACCTAACATGCGTTATCCTCAAAAATATTGATCGAAACCAGGTTTAATCGACTGTTTCAGTGTGGTACCACACTACTACGTGACCCAAACCGGAAAAAACCCAGGATCTGTTCAACAAGTATGTGAAAAACGCGAAAGTATGAGCCTGATGAGGGCAAATCCCAGACCTATCCCAGACCTAACTTGCGTTATCCTCTAAAATATTGAACGAAACCAGGTTTAATTGACTGTTTCAGCGTGGTACCACATTACTACGTGATACAATCCAGAAACAGCCCAGGATCTAGCCATGAAGTATGAGAAATATGCGAAAGTATGAGCCTCATAAGGGCAAATCCTAGACCTAACCCAAACCTAACATGCGTTATCCTCTAAATTATTTATCAAGACCAGGTTTAATTGAATGTTCCAGTGTGGTACCACATTACTTCGTGAACCAAACCAGAAAAAATCCAGGATCCGTTCAACATGTATGTGAAGAATGTGAAAGTATGAGTCTGATGAGTGAAAATCCCAGGCCTAACCTAGACCTAACATGCGTTGTCCTCTAAAATATTGATGGAAACCAGGTTGAATTGACTGTCTCAGTGTTGTACTTCATTACTACGTGATGCAATCCGGAAAAAGGTCAGGATCCAGCCATGAAGTATGAGAAATATGCGAAAGTATGAGCCTGACGAGGGCAAATCCCAGACCTATCCCAGACCGAAGTTGCGTTATCCTCAAAAATATTGATCGAAACCTGGTTTAATCGACTGTTTCAGTGTGGTACCACATTACTACGTGATCCAATCCAGAAATAGCCCAGGATCTAGCCATGAAATATGAGAAATATGCGAAAGTATGAGCCTGACGAGGGCAAATCCTAGACCTAACGCAGACCTAACATGCTTTATCCTCTAAAATATTTATCAAGACCAGGTTTATTTGATTGTTTCAGTGTGGTCCCTCATTACTACGTAATCCAAACCAGAAAAAACCCAGGATCCGTTCAACAAGTATGTGAAGAATACGAAAGTATGAGTCTGATGAGTGAAAATCCCAGGCCTAACCTAGACCTAACATGCGTTATCCTCAAAAATATTGATCGAATCCTGGTTTAATCGACTGTTTCAGTGTGGTACCACATTACTATGTGATCCAAACCAGAAAATAACCCAGGATCTGTTCAACGAGTATGTGAAGTGTGCGAAAGTATGAGTCTGATGAGGGCAAATCCCAGACCTATCCCAGACCTGACATGCGTTATCCTCTAAAATATTGATCCAAACAAGGTTTAATGGACTGTTTCAGTGTGGTACCACACTACTACGTGATCCAAACCAGAAAAAACACAGGATCTGTTCAACAAGTATGTGAAAAACGCGAAAGTATGAGCCTGATGAGGGCAAATCCCAGACTTATCCCAGACCTAACTTGCGTTGTCCTCTAAGATATTGATGGAAACCAGGTTTAATTGACTGCTTCAGTGTTGTACTTCATTACTACGTGATGCAATCCAGAAAAAGGCCAGGATCTAGCCATCAAGTATGAGAAATATGCGAAGGTATGAGCCTGATGAGGGCGAATCCCAGACCTATCCCAGACCTAACTTGCGTTATCCTCTAAAATATTCATCGAAATCAGGCTTAATTGACTGTTTCAGCGTGGTACCACATTACTACGTGATACAATCCAGAAACAGCCCAGGATCTAGCCATGAAGTATGAGAAATATGCGAAAGTATCAGCCTGATGAGGGCAAATCCTAGACCTAACCCAAACCTAACATGCGTTATCCTCTAAAATATTTATCAAGACCAGGTTTAATTGAATGTTCCAGTGTGGTACCACATTACTACGTGAACCAAACCAGAAAAAACCCAGGATCCGTTCAACAAGTATGTGAAGAATGCGAAAGTATGAGTCTGATGAGTGAAAATCCCAGGGCTAACCTAGACCTAACATGCGTTATCCTCTAAAATATTGATCGAAACCAGGTTGAGTTGACTGTTTCAGTGTTGTACTTCATTACTACGTGATGCAAACCGGAAAAAGCCCAGGATCTAGCCATCAAGTATGAGAAATATGCGAAAGAATGAGCCTGATGAGAGCAAATCCCAGACCTAACCTAGACCTGACATGAATTATTCTCTAAAATATTGATCAAAACCAGGTTTAATTGACTGTTTCAGTGTGGTACCACATTACTACGTGATCCAAACCAGAAATAGCCCAGGATCCAGCCATGAAGTATGAGAAATATGCGAAAGTATGAGCCTGATGGGGGCAAATCCTAGTCGTAACCCAGGCCTAACATGCGTTATCCTCTAGAATATTTATCAAGACTAGGTTTAATTGAATGTTTCAGTGTGGTACCACATTACTACGTGAACCAAACCATAAAAAACCCAGGATCTGTTCAACAAGTATGTGAAGAATGCGAAAGTATGAGTCTGATGAGTGAAAATCCCAGACCTAACCTAGACCTAACATGCGTTATCCTCTAAAATATTGATCCAAACCAGGTTTAATGGACTGTTTCAGTGTGGTCCCACATTACTACGTGATCCAAACCAGAAAAAACCCAGGATCTGTTCAACAAGTATGTGAAAAACGCGAAAGTATGAGCCTGATGAGGGCAAAACCCAGACCTATCCCAGACCAAACTTGCGTTATCCTCTAAAATATTGATCGAAACCAGGTTTAATCGACTGTTTCAGTGTGGTACCACATTGCTACGTGATCCAAACCAGAAAAAACCCAGCATCAGTTCAACAAGTATGTGAAAAACGCGAAAGTATGAGCCTGATGAGGGCAAATCCCAGACCTATCCCAGACCTAACTTGCGTTATCCTCTAAAATATTCAACGAAACCAGGTTTAATTGACTGTTTCAGCGTGGTACCACATTACTACGTGATACAATCCAGAAACAGCCCAGGATCTAGCCATGAAGTATGAGAAATATGCGAAAGTATGAGCCTGATGAGGGCAAATCCTAGACCTAACCCAAACCTAACATGCGTTATCCTCTAAAATAGTTATCATGACCAGGTTTCATTGATTGCTTCAGTGTGGTCCCGCAATAACTACGTGATCCAAACCAGAAAAAACCCACGATCCGTTGAACAAGTATGTGAAGAATGCGAAAGTATGGGTCTGATGAGTGAAAATCCCCGGTCTAACCTAGACCTAACATGCGTTATCCCCAAAAATATTGATCGAAACCAGGTTTAATCGACTGTTTCAGTGTGGTACCACACTACTACGTGACCCAAACCGGAAAAAACCCAGGATCTGTTCAACAAGTATGTGAAAAACGCGAAAGTATGAGCCTGATGAGGGCAAATCCCAGACCTATCCCAGACCTAACTTGCGTTATCCTCTAAAATATTGAACGAAACCAGGTTTAATTGACTGTTTCAGCGTGGTACCACATTACTACGTGATACAATCCAGAAACAGCCCAGGATCTAGCCATGAAGTATGAGAAATATGCGAAAGTATGAGCCTGATAAGGGCAAATCCTAGACCTAACCCAAACCTAACATGTGTTATCCTCTAAATTATTTATCAAGACCAGGTTTAATTGAATGTTCCAGTGTGGTACCACATTACTTCGTGAACCAAACCAGAAAAAATCCAGGATCCGTTCAACATGTATGTGAAGAATGTGAAAGTATGAGTCTGATGAGTGAAAATCCCAGGCCTAACCTAGACATAACATGCGTTGTCCTCTAAAATATTGATCCAAACCAGGTTTAATGGACTGTTTCAGTGTGGCACCACTTTACTACGTGATCCAAAGCAGAAAAAACCCTCGATCAGGTCAACAGGTATGTTAAAACTGCGGAAGTATGACCCTGATGAGGGCAAATCCCAGGCCTAACCTAGACCTAACATGCGTTGTCCTCTAAGATATTGATGGAAACCAGGTTTAATTGACTGTTTCAGTGTTGTACTTCATTACTACGTGATGCAATCCAGAAAAAGCCCAGGATCTAGCCATCAAGTATGAGAAATATGCGAAAGAATGAGCCTGATGAGAGCAAATCCCAGACCTAACCTAGACATAACATGAATTATTCTCTAAAATATTGATCATGACCAGGTTTAATTGATTGTTTCAGTGTGGTCCCACATTACTACATGATGCAATCCAGAAAAAGCCCAGGATCTAGCCATCAAGAATGAGAAATATGCGAAAGTATGAGCCTGATGAGGGCGAATCCCAGACCTATCCCAGACCTAACATGCGTTATCCTCTAAAATATTAATCGAAACCAGGTTTAATCGACTGTTTCAGTGTGGTACCACATTACTACGTGATCCAAACAAGAAAAAAACCCAGGACCTTGTCAACGAGTATGTGAAGTGTGCGAAAGTATGAGTCTGATGAGGGCTAATCCCAGACCTAACCTAGACCTAACATGAATTATTCTCTAAAATATTGATCGAGACCAGGTTTAATTGACTGTTTTAGTTGTGGTACCACTTTACTACGTGGTCCAAAGCAGAAAAAACCCTCGATCAGGTCAACATGCATGTTAAAACTGCGAAAGTATGAGCCTGATGAGGGCTAATCCCAGACCTATCCCAGACCTAACTTGCGTTATCCTCTAAAATATTGATCCAAACAAGGTTTAATGGACCGTTTCAATGTGGTACCACTTTACTACGTGATCCAAAGCAGAAAAAACCCTCGATCACGTCAACATGTATGTTAAAACTGCGAAAGTATGACCCTGATGAGGGCAAATCCCAGGCCTAACCTAGACCCAACATGCGTTGTCCTCTAAAATATTGATCGAAACCAGGTTTAATTGACTGTTTTAGTTGTGGTACCACTTTACTACGTGATCCAAAGCAGAAAAAACACTCGATCAGGTCAACATGCATGTTAAAACTGCGAAAGTATGACCCTGATAAGGCAAATCCCAGGCCTAACCTAGGCCTGACATGCGTTATCTTCTAAAATATTGAGCAAAACCAGGTTTAATTGACTGTTTCAGTGTAGTACCACATTACTACGTCATCCAATCCAGAAATAGCCCAGGATCTAGCCATGAAGTATGAGAAATATGCGAAAGTATGAGCCTGATGAGGGCAAATCCTAGACCTAACCCAGACCTAACATACGTTGTCCTCTAAAATATTTATCAAGACCAGGTTTAATTGATTGTTTCAGTGTGGTCCCACATAACTACGTGATCCAAACCAGAAAAAACCCAGGATCCGTTCAACAAGTATGTGAAGAATGCGAAAGTATGAGTCTGATGAGTGAAAATCTCGGGGCTAACCTAGACCTAACATGCGTTATCCTCTAAAATATTGATGCAAACCAGGTTTAATGGACTGTTGCAGTGTGGTACCACTTTACTACGTGATCCAAAGCAGAAAAAACCCTCGATCAGGAGAACATGTATGTTAAAACTGCAAAGGTATGATCCTGATGAGGGCAAATCCCAGCCCTAACATAGACCTAACTTGCGTTGCCCTCTAAAATATTGATGGAAACCAGGTTTAATTGACTGTTTCAGTGTTGTACCTCATTACTACGTGATGCAATCCAGAAAAAGCCCAGGATCTAGCCATCAAGTATGAGAAATATGCGAAAGAATGAGCCTGATGAGAGCAAATCCCAGACCTAACCCAGACCTAACATGCGTTATCCTCAATAATATTGATCGAAACCAGGTTTAATCGACTGTTTCAGTGTGTTACCACATTACTACGTGATCCAAACCAGAAAAAAACCCAGGATCTGTTCAACGAGTATGTGAAGTGTGCGAAAGTATGAGTCTGATGAGGGCTAATCCCAGACCTCCCCCAGACCTAACTTGCGTTATCCTCTAAAATATTTATCCAGACCAGGTTTCATTGAATGTTTCAGTGTGGTACCACATTACTACGTGATCCAATCCAGAAAAAACCCAGGATCCGTTCAACAAGTATGTGAAGAATGCGAAAGTATGAGTCTGATGAGTGAAAATCCCAGACCAAACCTAGACCTAACATGCGTTATCCTCAAAAATATTGATCGAAACCTGGTTTAATCGAAAGTTTCAGTGTGGTACCACATTACTATGTGATCCAAACCAGAAAATAACACAGGATCTGTTCAACGAGTATGTGAAGAAAGCGAAAGTATGAGTCCGATGAGGTCAAATCCCAGACCAATCCCAGACTTAACTTGCGTTATCTTCTAAGATATTGATCGAAACCAGGTTTAATCGACTGTTTCAGTGTGGTACCACATTACTACGTGATCCAAACCAGAAAAACCCCAGGATCAGTTCAACAAGTATGAGAAGAATGCGAAAGTATGAGTCTGATGAGTGAAAATCCCAGGGCTAACCTAGCCCTAACATGCATTATCCTCTAAAATATTGATCCAAACCAGGTTTAGTGGACTGTTTTAGTGTGGTACCACTTTACTACGTGTTCCAAAGCAGAAAAAACCCTCGATCAGGTCAACATGTATGTTAGAACTGCGAAAGTATGACCCTGATGAGGGCAAATCCCAGGCCTAACCTAGACCTAACATGAATTATTGTCTAAAATATTTATCGAAACCAGGTTTAATTGACTGTTTCAGTCATGTACTTCATTACTACGTGATGCAATCCAGAAAAAACCCAGGATCTAGCCATCAAGTATGAGAAATATGCGAAAGTATGAGCCTGATGAGAGCAAATCCCAGACCTAACCCAGACCTAACATGAATTATTCTCTAAAATATTGATCCAAACCAGGTTTAATTGACTGTTTCAGTGTGGTACCACATTACTACGTGATACAATCCAGGAACAGCCCAGGATCTACCCATGAAGTATGAGAAATATGCGAAAGTATGAGCCTGATGTGGGCAAATCCTAGACCTAACCCAAACCTAACATGCGTTATCCTCTAAAATATTGATCCAAACCGGGTTTAATGGACTGCTTCAGTGTGGTACCACTTTACTACGTGATCCAAAGCGGACAAAACCCTCGATCAGGTCAACATGTATGTTAAAACTGCGAAAGTATGACCCTGATGGGGGCAAATCCCAGGCCTAACCTAGACCTAACATGCGTTGTCCTGTAAAATATTGATGGAAACCAGGTTTAGTTGACTGCTTCAGTGTTGTACTTCATTACTACGTGATGCAATCCAGAAAAAGCCCAGGATCTAGACTTCAAGCATGAGAAATATGCGAAAGAATGAGCCTGATGAGAGCAAATCCCAGACCTAACCTAGACCTGACATGAATTATTCTCTAAAGTATTGATCGAAACCAGGTTTAATTGACTGTTTCAGTGTGGTACCACATTACTACGTGATCCAAACCACTAAAAACCCAGGATCCGTTCAACAAGTATGTGAAGAATACGAAAGTATGAGTCTGATGAGTGAAAATCCTCGGCCTAACCTAGACATAACATTCGTTATCCTCTAAAATATTGATCGAAACCAGGTTTAATTGACTGTTTTAGTGTGGTACGAAATTACTACGTGATCCAAACCAGAAAAAATCCCAGGATCTGTTCAACAAGTATGTGAAGTATGCGAAAGTATGAGTCTGACGAGGGCAAATCCCAGACCTATCCCAGACCTAACTTGCGTTATCCTCTAAAATATTGATCGAAACCAGGTTTAATTGAATGTTTTAGTGTGGTACCACTTTACTACGTGATCCAAAGCAGAAAAAACCCTCGATCAGGTCAACATGCATGTTAAAACTGCGAAAGTATGAGCCTGATGAGGGCAAATCCCAGACCTATCCCAGACCTAACATGCGTTATCCTCAAAAATATTAATCGAAACCAGGTTTAATCGACTGTTTCAGTGTGGTACCACATTACTACGTGATCCAAACCAGAAAAAAGCCACGATCTTGTCAACGAGTATGTGAAAAACGCGAAAGTATGAGCCTGATGAGGGCAAATCCCAGACCTATCCCAGACCAAACTTGCGTTATCCTCTAAAATATTGATCGAAACGAGGTTTAATCGACTGTTTCAGTGTGGTACCACTTTACTACCTGATCCAAAGCAGAAAAAACCCTCGATCACGTCAACATGTATGTTAAAACTGCGAAAGTATGACCCTGATGAGGGCAAATCCAAGGACTAACCTAAACCTAACATGCGTTGTCCTCTAAAATATTGATCGATACCAGGTTGAATTGACTGTTTCAGTGTGGTACCACACTACTACTTGACCCAAACCGGAAAAAACCCAGGATCCGGTCAACAAGTATGTGAAGAATGCGAAAGTATGAGTCTGATGAGTGAAAATCCCAGGCCTAACCTAGACCAAACATGAATTATTCTCTAAAATATTGATCGAATCCAGGTTTAATCGACTGTTTCAGTGTGGTACCACATTACTACGTGATCCAATCCAGAAATAGCCCAGGATCTAGCCATGAAATATGAGAAATATGCGAAAGTATGAGCCTGACGAGGGCAAATCCTAGACCTAACGCAGACCTAACATGCTTTATCCTCTAAAATATTTATCAAGACCAGGTTTATTTGATTGTTTCAGTGTGGTCCCTCATTACTACGTAATCCAAACCAGAAAAAACCCAGGATCCGTTCAACAAGTATGTGAAGAATACGAAAGTATGAGTCTGATGAGTGAAAATCCCAGGCCTAACCTAGACCTAACATGCGTTATCCTCAAAAATATTGATCGAAACCTGGTTTAATCGACTGTTTCAGTGTGGTACCACATTACTATGTGATCCAAACCAGAAAATAACCCAGGATCTGTTCAACGAGTATGTGAAGTGTGCGAAAGTATGAGTCTGATGAGGGCAAATCCCAGACCTATCCCAGACCTGACATGCGTTATCCTCTAAAATATTGATCCAAACAAGGTTTAATGGACTGTTTCAGTGTGGTACCACACTACTACGTGATCCAAACCAGAAAAAACACAGGATCTGTTCAACAAGTATGTGAAAAACGCGAAAGTATGAGCCTGATGAGGGCAAATCCCAGACTTATCCCAGACCTAACTTGCGTTGTCCTCTAAGATATTGATGGAAACCAGGTTTAATTGACTGCTTCAGTGTTGTACTTCATTACTACGTGATGCAATCCAGAAAAAGCCCAGGATCTAGCCATGAAGTATGAGAAATATGCGAAAGTATCAGCCTGATGAGGGCAAATCCTAGACCTAACCCAAACCTAACATGCGTTATCCTCTAAAATATTTATCAAGACCAGGTTTAATTGAATGTTCCAGTGTGGTACCACATTACTACGTGATGCAATCCAGAAAAAGCCCAGGATCTAGCCATCAAGTATGAGAAATATGCGAAGGTATGAGCCTGATGAGGGCGAATCCCAGACCTATCCCAGACCTAACTTGCGTTATCCTCTAAAATATTGATCGAAACCAGGTTGAGTTGACTGTTTCAGTGTTGTACTTCATTACTACGTGATGCAAACCGGAAAAAGCCCAGGATCTAGCCATCAAGTATGAGAAATATGCGAAAGTATCAGCCTGATGAGGGCAAATCCTAAACCTAACCCAAACCTAACATGCGTTATCCTCTAAAATATTTATCAAGACCAGGTTTAATTGAATGTTCCAGTGTGGTACCACATTACTACGTGATGCAATCCAGAAAAAGCCCAGGATCTAGCCATCAAGTATGAGAAATATGCGAAGGTATGAGCCTGATGAGGGCGAATCCCAGACCTATCCCAGACCTAACTTGCGTTATCCTCTAAAATATTGATCGAAACCAGGTTGAGTTGACTGTTTCAGTGTTGTACTTCATTACTACGTGATGCAAACCGGAAAAAGCCCAGGATCTAGCCATGAAGTATGAGAAATATGCGAAAGTATGAGCCTGATGGGGGCAAATCCTAGTCGTAACCCAGACCTAACATGCGTTATCCTCTAAAATATTTATCAAGACTAGGTTTAATTGAATGTTTCAGTGTGGTACCACATTACTACGTGAGCCAAACCATAAAAAACCCAGGATCTGTTCAACAAGTATGTGAAGAATGCGAAAGTATGAGTCTGATGAGTGAAAATCCCAGACCTAACCTAGACCTAACACGCGTTATCCTCTAAAATATTGATCCAAACCAGGTTTAATGGACTGTTTCAGTGTGGTCCCACATTACTACGTGATCCAAACCAGAAAAAACCCAGGATCTGTTCAACAAGTATGTGAAAAACGCGAAAGTATGAGCCTGATGAGGGCAAAACCCAGACCTATCCCAGACCAAACTTGCGTTATCCTCTAAAATATTGATCGAAACCAGGTTTAATCGACTGTTTCAGTGCGGTACCACATTGCTACGTGATCCAAACCAGAAAAAACCCAGGATCAGTTCAACAAGTATGTGAAAAACGCAAAAGTATGAGCCTGATGAGGGCGAATCCCAGACCTATCCCAGACCAAACTTGCGTTATCCTCTAAAATATTAATCGAAACCAGTTTTAATTGACTGTTTCGGCGTGGTACCGCATTACTACGTGATACAATCCAGAAACAGCCCAGGATCTAGCCATGAAGTATGAGAAATATGCGAAAGTATGAGCCTGATGAGGGCAAATCCTAGACCTAACCCAAACCTAACATGCGTTATCCTCTAAAATATTTATCAAGATCAGGTTTAATTGAATGTTTCAGTGTGGTACCACATTACTACGTGAACCAAACCTGAAAAAACCCAGGATCCGGTCAACAAGTATGTGAAGAATGCGAAAGTATGAGTCTGATGAGTGAAAATCCCAGGGCAAACCTAGACCTAACATGCGTTATCCTGTAAAATATTGATCCAAACCAGGTTTAATGGACTGTTTCAGTGTGGCACCACTTTACTACGTGATCCAAAGCAGAAAAAACCCTCGATCAGGTCAACATGTATGTTAAAACTGCGGAAGTATGACCCTGATGAGGGCAAATCCCAGGCCTAACCTAGACCTAACATGCGTTCTCCTCTAAGATATTGATGGAAACCAGGTTTAATTGACTGTTTCAGTGTTGTACTTCATTACTACGTGATGCAATCCAGAAAAAGCCCAGGATCTAGCCATCAAGTATGAGAAATATGCGAAAGAATGAGCCTGATGAGAGCAAATCCCAGACCTAACCTAGACATAACATGAATTATTCTCTAAAATATTGATCATGACCAGGTTTAATTGATTGTTTCAGTGTGGTCCCACATTACTACATGATGCAATCCAGAAAAAGCCCAGGATCTAGCCATCAAGTATGAGAAATATGCGAAAGTATGAGCCTGATGAGGGCGAATCCCAGACCTATCCCAGACCTAACATGCGTTATCCTCTAAAATATTAATCGAAACCAGGTTTAATCGACTGTTTCAGTGTGGTACCACATTACTACGTGATCCAAACAAGAAAAAAACCCAGGATCTTGTCAACGAGTAAGTGAAGTGTGCGAAAGTATGAGTCTGATGAGGGCTAATCCCAGACCTAACCTAGACCTAACATGAATTATTCTCTAAAATATTGATCGAAACCAGGTTTAATTGACTGTTTTAGTTGTGGTACCACTTTACTACGTGATCCAAAGCAGAAAAAACCCTCGATCAGGTCAACATGCATGTTAAAACTGCGAAAGTATGAGCCTGATGAGGGCTAATCCCAGACCTATCCCAGACCTAACTTGCGTTATCCTCTAAAATAGTGATCGAAACCAGGTTTAATTGACTGTTTTAGTTGTGGTACCACTTTACTACGTGATCCAAAGCAGAAAAAACACTCGATCAGGCCAACATGCATGTTAAAACTGCGAAAGTATGACCCTGATGAGGGCAAATCCCAGGCCTAACCTAGGCCTAACATGCGTTATCTTCTAAAATATTGAGCGAAACCAGGTTTAATTGACTATTTCAGTGTGGTACCACATTACTACGTGATCCAATCCAGAAATAGCCCAGGATCTAGCCATGAAGTATAAGAAATATGCGAAAGTATGAGCCTGATGAGGGCAAATCCTAGACCTAACCCAGACCTAACATACGTTGTCCTCTAAAATATTTATCAAGACCAGGTTTAATTGATTGTTTCAGTGTGGCCCCACATTACTACGTGATCCAAACCAGAAAAACCCAGGATCCGTTCAACAAGTATGTGAAGAATGCGAAAGTATGAGTCTGATGAGTGAAAATCCCAGGCCTAACCTAGACCTAACATGCGTTATCCTCAAAAACATTGATCCAAACAAGGTTTAATGGACTGTTTCAATGTGATACCACTTTACTACGTGATCCAAAGCAGAAAAAACCCTCGATCACGTCAACATGTATGTTAAAACTGCGAAAGTATGACCCTGATGAGGGCAAATCCCAGGCCTAACCTAGTCCCAACATGCGTTGTCCTCTAAAATATTGATGGAAACCAGGTTTAATTGACTGTTTCAGTGTTGTACTTCATTACTACGTGATGCAATCCAGAAAAAGCCCAGGATCTAGTCATCAAGTATGAGAAATATGCGAAAGTATGAGTCTGATGAGGGCTAATCCCAGACCTATCCCAGACCTAACTTGCGTTATCCTGTAAAATAGTGATCGAAACCAGGTTTAATTGACTGTTTTAGTTGTGGTACCACTTTACTACGTGATCCAAAGCAGAAAAAACACTCGATCAGGTCAACATGTATGTTAAAACTGCGAAAGTATGACCCTGATGTGGGCAAATCCCAGGCCTAACCTAGTCCCAACATGCGTTGTCCTCTAAAATATTGATGGAAACCAGGTTTAATTGACTGTTTCAGTGTTGTACTTCATTACTACGTGATGCAATCCAGAAAAAGCCCAGGATCTAGTCATCAAGTATGAGAAATATGCGAAAGTATGAGCCTGATGAGGGCAAATCCTAGACCTAACCCAGACCTAACATACGTTGTCCTCTAAAATATTTATCAAGACCAGGTTTAATTGATTGTTTCAGTGTGGTCCCACATAACTACGTGATCCAAACCAGAAAAAACCCAGGATCCGTTCAACAAGTATGTGAAGAATGCGAAAGTATGAGTCTGATGAGTGAAAATCTCGGGGCTAACCTAGACCTAACATGCGTTATCCTCTAAAATATTGATGCAAACCAGGTTTAATGGACTGTTGCAGTGTGGTACCACTTTACTACGTGATCCAAAGCAGAAAAAACCCTCGATCAGGAGAACATGTATGATAAAACTGCAAAGGTATGATCCTGATGAGGGCAAATCCCAGGCCTAACCTAGACCTAACTTGCGTTGTCCTCTAAAATATTGATGGAAACCAGGTTTAATTGACTGTTTCAGTGTTGTACCTCATTACTACGTGATGCAATCCAGAAAAAGCCCAGGATCTAGCCATCAAGTATGAGAAATATGCGAAAGAATGAGCCTGATGAGAGCAAATCGCAGACCTAACCCAGACCTAACATGAATTATTCTCTAAAATATTAATCGAAACCAGGTTTAATTGACTGTTTCAGTGTGGTACCACATTACTACGTGATCCAATCCAGAAATAGCCCAGGATCCAGCCATGAAGTATGAGAAATATGAGAAAGTATGAGCCTGATGAGGGCAAATCCTAGACCTGACCTAGACCTAACATGCGTTATCCTCAATAATATTGATCGAAACCAGGTTTAATCGACTGTTTCAGTGTGTTACCACATTACTACGTGATCCAAACCAGAAAAAAACCCAGGATCTGTTCAACGAGTATGTGAAGTGTGCGAAGGTATGAGTCTGATGAGGGCTAATCCCAGACCTCCCCCAGACCTAACTTGCGTTATCCTCTAAAATATTTATCCAGACCAGGTTTCATTGAATGTTTCAGTGTGGTACCACATTACTACGTGATCCAATCCAGAAAAAACCCAGGTTCCGTTCAACAAGTATGTGAAGAATGCGAAAGTATGAGTCTGATGAGTGAAAATCCCAGACCAAACCTAGACCTAACATGCGTTATCCTCAAAAATATTGATCGAAACCTGGTTTAATCGACTGTTTCAGTGTGGTACCACATTACTATGTGATCCAAACCAGAAAATAACACAGGATCTGTTCAACGAGTATGTGAAGAAAGCGAAAGTATGAGTCTGATGAGGGCTAATCCCAGGCCTATCCCAGACCTAACTTGCGTTGTCCTCTAAGATATTGATGGAAACCAGGTTTAATTGACTGTTTCAGTGTTGTACTTCATCACTACGTGATGCAATCCAGAAAAAGCCCAGGATCTAGCCATCAAGTATGAGAAATATGCGAAAGAGCGAGCCTGATGAGAGCAAATCCCAGACCTAACCTAGACCTAACATGAATTATTCTCTAAAATATTGATCGAAACCAGGTTTAATCGACTGTTTCAGTGTGGTACCACATTACTATGTGATCCAAACCAGAAAATAACCCAGGATCTGTTCAACGAGTATGTGAAGTGTGCGAAAGTATGAGTCTGATGAGGTCAAATCCCAGACCTATCCCAAACCTAACTATGCGTTATCCTCTAAAATATTGATCATAACCAGGTTTAATCGACTGTTTCAGTGTGGTACCACATTACTACGTGATCCAAACCAGAAAAAACCCAGGATCCGTTCAACAAGTATGTGAAGAATGCGAAAGCATGAGTCTGATGAGTGAAAATCCCAGGCCTAAGCTAGACCTAACATGCGTTATCCTCAAAAATATTGATCGAAACCTGGTTTAATCGACTGTTTCAGTGTGGTACCACATTACTATGTGATCCAAACCAGAAAATAACCCACGATCTGTTCAACGAGTATGTGAAGTGTGCGAAAGTATGAGTCCGATGAGGTCAAATCCCAGACCAATCCCAGACTTAACTTGCGTTATCCTCTAAGATATTGATCGAAACCAGGTTTAACCGACTGTTTCAGTGTGGTACCACATTAATACGTGATCCAAACCAGAAAAACCCCAGGATCAGTTCAACAAGTATGAGAAGAATGCGAAAGTATGAGTCTGATGAGTGAAAATCCCAGGGCTAACCTAGACCTAACATGCGTTATCCTCTAAACAATTGATCCAAACCAGGTTTAATGGACTGTTTCAGAGTGGTACCACTTTACTACGTGATCCAAAGCAGAAAAAACCCTCGATTAGGTCAACATGTATGTTAAAACTGCGAAAGTATGACCCTGATCAGGGCAAATCCCAGGCCTAACCTAGACCTAACATGCGCTGTCCTCTAAAATATTGATGGAAACCAGGTTTAATTAACTGTTTCAGTGTTGTACTTCATTACTACGTGATCCACTCCAGAAAAAACCCAGGATCTGTTCAACGAGTATGTGAAGTGTGCGTAGGTATGAGTCTGATGAGGGAAAATCCCAGATCTATCCCAGACCTAACTTGCGTTATCCACTAAAATATTGATCGAAACCAGGTTTAACCGACTGTTTCAGTGTGGAACCACATTACTACGTGATCCAAACCAGAAAAAACCCAGGATCCGTTCAACAAGTATGTGAAGAATGCGAAAGCATGAGTCTGATGAGTGAAAATCCCAGGCCTAAGCTAGACCTAACATGCGTTATCCTCAAAAATATTGATCGAAACCTGGTTTAATCGACTGTTTCAGTGTGGTACCACATTACTATGTGATCCAAACCAGAAAATAACCCACGATCTGTTCAACGAGTATGTGAAGTGTGCGAAAGTATGAGTCCGATGAGGTCAAATCCCAGACCAATCCCAGACTTAACTTGCGTTGTCCTCAAAAATAGTGATCGAAACCTGGTTTAATCGACTGTTTCAGTGTGGTACCACATTACTATGTGATCCAAACCAGAAAATAACCCAGGATCTGTTCAACGAGTATGTGAAGTGTGCGAAAGTATGAGCCTGATGAGGGCAAATCCCAGACCTATCCCAGACCAAACTTGCGTTATCCTCTAAAATATTGATCGAAACCAGGTTTAATCGACTGTTTCAGTGTGGTACCACATTGCTACGTGATCCAAACCAGAAAAAACCCAGGATCAGTTCAACAAGTATGTGAAGAATGCGAAAGTATGAGTCTGATGAGTGAAAGTCCCAGGGCAAACCTAGACCTAACATGCGTTATCCTCTAAAATATTGATCCAAACCAGGTTTAATGGACTGTTTCAGTGTGGCACCACTTTACTACGTGATCCAAAGCTGAAAAAACCCTCGATCAGGTCAACATGTATGTTAAGACTGCGGAAGTATGACCCTGATGAGGGCAAATCCCAGGCCTAACCTAGACCTAACATGCGTTGTCCTCTAAAATATTTGATGGAAACCAGGTTTAATTGACTGTTTCAGTGTTGTACTTCATTACTACGTGATGCAATCCAGAAAAAGCCCAGGATCTAGCCATCAAGTATGAGAAATATGCGAAAGAATGAGCCTGATGAGAGCAAATCCCAGACCTAACCTAGACATAACATGAATTATTCTCTAAAATATTGATCATGACCAGGTTTAATTGATTGTTTCAGTGTGGTCCCACATTACTACATGATGCAATCCAGAAAAAGCCCAGGATCTAGCCATCAAGTATGAGAAATATGCGAAAGTATGAGCCTGATGAGGGCGAATCCCAGACCTATCCCAGACCTAACATGTGTTATCCTCTAAAATATTAATCGAAACCAGGTTTAATCGACTGTTTCAGTGTGGTACCACATTACTACGTGATCCAAACAAGAAAAAAAACCCAGGATCTTGTCAACGAGTATGTGAAGTGTGCGAAAGTATGAGTCTGATGAGGGCTAATCCCAGACCTAACCTAGACCTAACATGAATTATTCTCTAAAATATTGATAGAAACCAGGTTTAATTGACTGTTTTAGTTGTGGTACCACATTACTATGTGATCCAAACCAGAAAATAACCCAGGATCTGTTCAACGAGTATGTGAAGTGTGCGAAAGTATGAGTCTGATGAGGTCAAATCCCAGACCTATCCCAAACCTAACTATGCGTTATCCTCTAAAATATTGATCATAACCAGGTTTAATCGACTGTTTCAGTGTGGTACCACATTACTACGTGATCCAAACCAGAAAAAACCCAGGATCCGTTCAACAAGTATGTGAAGAATGCGAAAGCATGAGTCTGATGAGTGAAAATCCCAGGCCTAAGCTAGACCTAACATGCGTTATCCTCAAAAATATTGATCGAAACCTGGTTTAATCGACTGTTTCAGTGTGGTACCACATTGCTACGTGATCCAAACCAGAAAAAACCCAGGATCAGTTCAACAAGTATGTGAAGAATGCGAAAGTATGAGTCTGATGAGTGAAAGTCCCAGGGCAAACCTAGACCTAACATGCGTTATCCTCTAAAATATTGATCCAAACCAGGTTTAATGGACTGTTTCAGTGTGGCACCACTTTACTACGTGATCCAAAGCAGAAAAAACCCTCGATCAGGTCAACATGTATGTTAAAACTGCGGAAGTATGACCCTGATGAGGGCAAATCCCAGGCCTAACCTAGACCTAACATGCGTTGTCCTCTAAAATATTTGATGGAAACCAGGTTTAATTGACTGTTTCAGTGTTGTACTTCATTACTACGTGATGCAATCCAGAAAAAGCCCAGGATCTAGCCATCAAGTATGAGAAATATGCGAAAGAATGAGCCTGATGAGAGCAAATCCCAGACCTAACCTAGACATAACATGAATTACTCTCTAAAATATTGATCATGACCAGGTTTAATTGATTGTTTCAGTGTGGTCCCACATTACTACATGATGCAATCCAGAAAAAGCCCAGGATCTAGCCATCAAGTATGAGAAATATGCGAAAGTATGAGCCTGATGAGGGCGAATCCCAGACCTATCCCAGACCTAACATGCGTTATCCTCTAAAATATTAATCGAAACCAGGTTCAATCGACTGTTTCAGTGTGGTACCACATTACTACGAGATCCAAACAAGAAAAAAACCCAGGATCTTGTCAACGAGTATGTGAAGTGTGCGAAAGTATGAGTCTGATGAGGGCTAATCCCAGACCTAACCTAGACCTAACATGAATTATTCTCTAAAATATTGATCGAAACCAGGTTTAATTGACTGTTTTAGTTGTGGTACCACATTACTATGTGATCCAAACCAGAAAATAACCCAGGATCTGTTCAACGAGTATGTGAAGTGTGCGAAAGTATGAGACTGATGAGTGAAAATCCCAGGCCTAACCTAGACCTAACATGCGTTATCCTCAAAAATATTGATCGAAACCTGGTTTAATCGACTGTTTCAGTGTTGTACTTCATTACTACGTGATGCAGTCCAGAAAAAGCCCAGGATCTAGCCATGAAGTATGAGAAATATGCGAAAGTATGAGTCTGATGAGGGCTAATCCCAGACCTATCCCAGACCTAACTTGCGTTATCCTCTAAAATAGTGATCGAAACCAGGTTTAATTGACTGTTTTAGTTGTGGTACCACTTTACTACGTGATCCAAAGCAGAAAAAACACTCGATCAGGTCAACATGCATGTTAAAACTGCGAAAGTATGACCCTGATAAGGCAAATCCCAGGCCTAACCTAGGCCTAACATGCGTTATCTTCTAAAATATTGAGCAAAACCAGGTTTAACTGACTGTTTCAGTGTAGCACCACATTACTACGTGATGCAATGCAGAAATAGCCCAGGATCTAGCCATGAAGTATGAGAAATATGCGAAAGTATGAGCCTGATGAGGGCAAATCCTAGACCTAACCCAGACCTAACATACGTTGTCCTCTAAAATATTTATCAAGACCAGGTTTAATTGATTGTTTCAGTGTGGTCCCACATTACTACGTGATCCAAACCAGAAAAAACCCAGGATCCGTTCAACAAGTATGTGAAGAATGCGAAAGTATGAGTCTGATGAGTGAAAATCTCGGGGCTAACCTAGACCTAACATGCGTTATCCTCTAAAATATTGATGCAAACCAGGTTTAATGGACTGTTGCAGTGTGGTACCACTTTACTACGTGATCCAAAGCAGAAAAAACCCTCGATCAGGAGAACATGTATGTTAAAACTGCAAAAGTATGATCCTGATGAGGGCAAATCCCAGGCCTAACCTAGACCTAACATGCGTTATTCTCAAAAATATTGATCGAAACCTGGTTTAATCGACTGTTTCAGTGTGGTACCACATTACTATGTGATCCAAACCAGAAAATAACCCAGGATCTGTTCAACGAGTATGT
Organism: Colletes latitarsis; assembly: GCF_051014445.1. NCBI lineage: Eukaryota > Metazoa > Arthropoda > Insecta > Hymenoptera > Colletidae > Colletes > Colletes latitarsis. The sequence continues at coordinate 21,579,783 of NW_027488366.1, read as the reverse complement.
GAAGTGTGCGAAAGTATGAGTCTGATGAGTGCAAATCCCAGGCCTAACCTAGACCTAACATGCGCTGTCCTCTAAAATATTGATGGAAACCAGGATTCATTGACTGTTTCAGTGTTGTACTTCATTACTACGTGATCCACTCCAGCAAAAACCCAGGATCTGTTCAACGAGTATGTGAAGTGTGCGTAGGTATGAGTCTGATGAGGGCAAATCCAAGACCTAACTTGCGTTATCCACTAAAATATTGATCGAAACCAGGTTTAACCGACTGTTTCAGTGTGGAACCAGATTACTACGTGATCCAAACCAGAAAAAACCCAGGATCCCTTCAACAAGTATGTGAAGAATGCGAAAGTATGAGTCTGATGAGTGAAAATCCCAGGCCTAACCTAGACCTAACATGCGTTATCCTCAAAAGTATTGTTCGAAACCTGGTTTAATCGACTGTTTCAGTGTGGTGCCACATTACTATGTGATCCAAACCAGAAAATAACCCAGGATCTGTTCAACGAGTATGTGAAGTGTGCGAAAGTATGAGTCTGATGAGGGCTAATCCCAGACCTACCCCAGACCTAACTTGCGTTATCCTCTAAAATATTTATCAAGACCAGGTTTAATTGATTGTTTCAGTGTGGACCCACATAACTACGTGATCCAAACCAGAAAAAACCCAGGATCCGTTCAACAAGTATGTGAAGAATGCGAAAGTATGAGTCTGATGAGTGAAAATCCCAGGCCTAACCTAGACCTAACATGCGTTATCCTCAAAAATATTGATCGAAACCTGGTTTAATCGACTGTTTCAGTGTGGTACCACATTACTATGTGATCCAAACCAGAAAATAACCCAGGATCTATTCAACGAGTATGTGCAGTGTGCGAAAGTATGAGTCTGAGGAGGGCAAATCCCAGACCTATCCCAGACCTAACACGCGTTATCCTCTAAAATATTTATCAAGACCAGGTTTAATTGATTGTTTCAGTGTGGACCCACATAACTACGTGATCCAAACCAGAAAAAACACAGGATCCGTTCAACAAGTATGTGAAGAATGCGAAAGTATGAGTCTGATGAGTGAAAATCCCAGACCTATCCCAGACCTAACTTGCGATATCCTCTAAAATATTGATCGAAACCAGGTTTAATTGACTGTTTTATTGTGGTACCACACTACTACGTGATACAAACCAGAAAAAACACAGGATCTGTTCAACAAGTATGTGAAAAACGCGAAAGTATGAGCCTGATGAGGGCAAATCCCAGACCTATCCCAGACCTAACTTGCGTTGTCCTCTAAAATATTGATCGAAACCAGGTTTAATCGACTGTTACAGTGTGGTACCACATTACTACGAGATCCAAACCAGAAAACTCCCAGGATCAGTTCAACAAGTATGTGAAGAATGCGAAAGTATGAGTCTGATGAGTGAAAATCCCAGGGCTAACCTAGACCTAACATGCGGCATCCTCTAAAATATTGACGCAGACCAGGTTTAATGGACAGTTTCAGTGTGGTACCACACTACTACGTGATACAAACCAGAAAAAACCCAGGATCTGTTCAACAAGTATGCGAAAAACGCGAAAGTATGAGCCTGATGAGGGCAAATCCCAGACCTATCCCAGACCTAACTTGCGTTGTCCTCTAAGATATTGATGGAAACCAGGTTTAATTGACTGTTTCAGTGTTGTACTTCATTACTACGTGATGCAATCCAGAAAAAGCCCAGGATCTAGCCATCAAGTATGAGAAATATGCGAAAGAATGAGCCTGATGATAGCAAATCCCAGACCTAACCTAGACCTAACATGAATTATTCTCTAAAATATTGATCGAAACCAGGTTTAATTGACTGTTTCAGTGTGGTCCCACATTACTATGTGGTCCAAACCAGAAAATAACCCAGGATCTGTTCAACGAGTATGTGAAGAGTGCGAAAGTATGAGTCTGATGTGGTCACATCCCAGACCAATCCCAGACTTAACTTGCGTTATCCTCTAAAATATTGATCGAAACCAGGTTTAATCGACTGTTTCAGTGTGGTACCACATTACTACGTGGTCCAAACCAGAAAAAACCCAGGTTCTAGCCATCAAGTTTGAGAAATATGCGAAAGAATGAGCCTGATGAGGGCAAATCCTAGACCTAACCCAGTCCTAACATGCGTTATCCTCTAAAATATTGATCCCAAGCAGGTTTAATGGACTGTTTCAGTGTGGTACCACACTACTACCTGATCCAAACCAGAAAAAACCCAGGATCTGTTCAACAAGTATGTGAAAAACGGGAAAGTATGAGTCTGATGAGGTCAAATCCCAGACCTATCCCAGACTTATGTTGCGTTATCCTCAAAAATATTGATCGAAACCTGGTTTAATCGACTGTTTCAGTGTGGTACCACATTACTATGCGATCCAAACCAGAAAATAACCCAGGATCTGTCAAACGAATTTGTGAAGTGTGCGAAAGTATGAGCCAGATGAGAGCAAATCCCAGACCTAACCTAGACCTAACATGAATTATTCTCTAAAATATTGATCGAAACCAGGTTTAATTGACTGTTTCAGTGTGGTACCACATTACTACGTGATCCAAACCAGAAAAAGCCCAGGATCAGTTCAACTAGTATGTGAAAAACGCGAAAGTATGAGTCTGATGAGGGCGAATCCCAGACCTATGCCAGACCTAACTTGCGTTATCCTCTAAAATATTGATCGAAACCAGGTTTAATTGACTGTTTCAGCGTGGTACCACATTACTACGTGATACAATCCAGAAACAGCCCAGGATCTAGCCATGAAGTATGAGAAATATGCGAAAGTATGGGCCTGATGAGGGCAAATCCTTGACCTAACCCAGACCTAACATGCGTTATCCTCTAAAATATTTATCAAGATCAGGTTTAATTGAATGTCTCAGTGTGGTACCACATTACTACGTGAACCAAACCAGAAAAAACCCAGGATCCGTTCAACAAGTATGTGAAGAATGCGAAAGTATGAGCCTGATGAGGGCAAATCCCAGACCTATCCCAGACCTAACTTGCGTTGTCCTCTGAGATATTGATGGAAACCAGGTTTAATTGACTGTTTCAGTGTGGTCCCACATTACTACGTGATGCAATCCAGAAAAAGCCCAGGATCTAGCCATCAAGTATGAGAAATATGCGAAAGAATGAGCCTGATGAGAGCAAATCCCAGTCCTAACCTAGACCTAACATGCGTTATCCTCAAAAATATTGATCGAAACCTGGTTTAATCGACTGTTTCAGTGTGGTACCACATTACTATGTGGTCCAAACCAGAAAATAACCCAGGATCTGTTCAACGAGTATGTGAAGAGTGCGAAAGTATGAGTCTGATGAGGTCAAATCCCAGACCAATCCCAGACTTAACTTGCGTTATCCTCTAAAATATTGATCGAAACCAGGTTTCATCGACTGTTTCAGTGTGGTACCACATTACTACGTGATACAAACCAGAAAAAACCCAGGATCTGTTCAACGTGTATGTGAAGTGTGCGAAAGTATGAGTCTGATGAGGGCAAATCCCAGACCTATCCCAGACCTAACATGCGTTATCCTCTAAAATATTGATCCAAACCAGGTTTAATGGACTGTTTCAGTGTGGTACCACACTACTACGTGATCCAAACCTGAAAAAACCCAGGATCTGTTCAACAAGTATGTGAAAAACGCGAAAGTATGAGTCTGATGAGGTCAAATCCCAGACCTATCCCAGACTTATGTTGCGTTATCCTCAAAAATATTGATCGAAACCTGGTTTAATCGACTGTTTCAGTGTGGTACCACATTACTATGCGATCCAAACCAGAAAATAACCCAGGATCTGTCAAACGAATTTGTGAAGTGTGCGAAAGTATGAGCCTGATGAGAGCAAATCTCAGACCTAACCTAGACCTAACATGAATTATTCTCTAAAATATTGATCGAAACCAGGTTTAATTGACTGGTTCAGTGTGGTCCCACATTACTACGTGATCCCAACCAGAAAAGCCCAGAATCCGTTCAACAAGTATGTGAAGAATGCGAAAGTATGAGTCTGATAAATGAAAATCCCAGGCCTAACCTAGACCTAACATGAGTTATACTCTAAAATATTGATCGAAACCTGGTTTAATCGACTGTTACAGTGTGGTACCACATTACTATGTGATCCAAACCAGAAAATAACCCAGGGTCTGTTCAACGAGTATGTGTAGTGTGCGAAAGTATGAGTCTGATGAGATCAAATCCCTGACCTATCCCAGACCTAACTTGCGTTATCCTCTAAAATATTGATCGAAACCAGGTTTAATCGACTGTTTCAGTGTGGTACCACATTACTATGTGGTCCAAACCAGAAAATAACCCAGGATCTGTTCAACGAGTATGTGAAGTGTGCGAAAGTATGAGTCTGATAAGGGCAAATCCCAGACCTATCCCAGACCTAACATGCGTTATCCTCTAAAATATTTATCAAGACCAGGTTTAATGGACTGTTTCAGTGTGGTACCACACTACTACGTGATCCAAACCTGAAAAAACCCAGGATCTGTTCAACAAGTATGTGAAAAACGCGAAAGTATGAGCCTGATGAGGGCAAGTCCAAGACCTAACCCAGACCTAACTTGCGTTGTCCTCTAAGATATTGATGGAAACCAGGTTTAATTGACTGTTTCAGTGTGGTACCACATTACTACGTGATCCAAACCAGAAAAAGCCCAGGATCAGTTCAACAAGTATGTGAAAAACGCGAAAGTATGAGTCTGATGAGGGCGAATCCCAGACCTATGCCAGACCTAACTTGCGTTATCCTCTAAAATATTGATCGAAACCAGGTTTAATTGACTGTTTCAGCGTGGTACCACATTACTACGTGATACAATCCAGAAACAGCCCAGGATCTAGCCATGAAGTATGAGAAATATGCGAAAGTATGAGCCTGATGAGGGCAAATCCTAGACCTAACCCAGACCTAACATGCGTCATCCTCTAAAATATTTATCAAGATCAGGTTTAATTGAATGTTTCAGTGTGGTACCACATTACTACGTGAACCAAACCAGAAAAAACCCAGGATCCGTTCAACATGTATGTGAAGAATGCGAAAGTATGAGTCTGATGAGTGAAAATCCCAGGGCTAACCTAGACCTAACATGCGTTATCCTCTAAAATACTGATCCAAACCAGGTTTAATGGACTGTCTCAGTGTGGTACCACTTTACTACGTGATCCAAAGCAGAAAAAACCCAGGATCTGTTCAACGAGTATGTGAAGTGTGCGAAAGTATGAGCCTGATGAGGGCAAATCCCAGACCTATCCCAGACCTAACTTGCGTTGTCCTCTAAGATATTGATGGAAACCAGGTTTAATTGACTGTTTCAGTGTTGTACTTCATTACTACGTGATGCAATCCAGAAAAAGCCCAGGATCTAACCATCAAGTATGAGAAATATGCGAAAGAATGAGCCTGATGAGAGCAAATCCCAGACCTAACCTAGACCTAACATGAATTATTCTCTAAAATATTGATCGAAACCAGGTTTAATTGACTGTTTCAGTGTGGTCCCACATTACTACGTGATCCAAACCAGAAGAAACCCAGGATCCGTTCAACAAGTATGTGAAGAATGCGAAAGTATAAGTCTGATGAGTGAAAATCCCTGGCCTAACCTAGACCTAACATGCGTTATCCTCAAAAATATTGATCGAAACATGGTTTAATCGACTGTTTCAGTGTGGTACCACATTACTATGCGATCCAAACCAGAAAATAACCCAGGATCTGTCAAACGAGTATGTGAAGTGTGCGAAAGTATGAGCCTGATGAGAGCAAATCCCAGACCTAACCTAGACCTAACATGAATTATTCTCTAAAATATTGATCGAAACCAGGTTTAATTGACTGTTTCAGTGTGGTACCACATTACTACGTGATCCAAACCAGAAAAAACCCAGGATCAGTTCAACAAGTATGTGAAGAATGCGAAAGTATGAGTCTCATGAGTGAAAATCCCAGGGCTAACCTAGACCTAACATGCGTTATCCTCTAAAATATTGATCGGAACCAGGTTTCATTGACTGTTTCAGTGTGGTACTACATTACTACGTGATGCAATCCAGAAAAAGCGCAGGATCTAGCCATCAAGTATGAGAAATATGCGAAAGAATGAGCCTGATCAGAGCAAATCCCAGACCTAACCTAGACCTAACATGCGTTATCCTCTAAAATATTGAGCGAAACCAGGTTTAATGGACTGTTTCAGTGTGGTACCACACTACTTCGTGATCCAAACCAGAAAGAACCCAGGATCTGTTCAACAAGTATGTGAAAAACGCGAAACTGTGTGCCTGACGAGGGCAAATCTTAGACCTAACACAGACCTAAGTTGCGTTATCCTCTAAAATATTTATCCAAACCAGGTTTAATTGTCTGTTTCAGTGTGGTCCCACATTACTACGTGATCCAAACCAGAAAAAACCCAGAATCCGTTCAACAAGTATGTGAAGAATGCGAAAGTATGAGTCTGATAAATAAAAATCCCAGGCCTAACCTAGACCTAACATGAGTTATACTCTAAAATATTGATCGAAACCTGGTTCAATCGACTGTTACAGTGTGGTACCACATTACTACGTGATCCAAACCAGAAAATAACCCAGGAACTGTTCAACGAGTATGTGTAGTGTGCGAAAGTATGAGTCTGATGAGGTCAAATCCCAGACCTATCCCAGACCTAACATGCGTTATCCTCTAAAATATTGATGCAAACCAGGTTTAATGGACAGTTTCAGTGTGGTACCACACTACTACGTGATACAAACCAGAAAAAACCCAGGATCTGTTCAACAAGTATGTGAAAAACGCGAAAGTATGAGTCTGATGAGGTCAAATCCCAGACCTATCCCAGACTTATGTTGCGTTATCCTCAAAAATATTGATCGAAACCTGGTTTAATCGACTGTTTCAGTGTGGTACCACATTACTATGCGATCCAAACCAGAAAATAACCCAGGATCTGTCAAGCGAGTATGTGAAGTGTGCGAAAGTATGAGCCTGATGAGAGCAATTTCCGGACCTAACCTAGACCTAACATGAATTATTCTCTAAAATATTGATCGAAACCAGGTTTAATTGACTGTTTCAGTGTGGTACCACATTACTACGTGATCCAATCCAGAAATAGCCCAGGATCAGTTCAACAAGTATGTGAAAAACGCGAAAGTGTGTGTCTGATGAGGGCGAATCCCAGACCTATGCCAGACCTAACTTGCGTTATCCTCTAAAATATTGATGGAAACCAGGTTTAATCGACTGTTTCAGCGTGGTACCACATTACTATGTGATACAATCCAGAAACAGCCCAGGACCTAGCCATGAAGTATGAGAAATATGCGAAAGTATGAGCCTGATGAGGGCAAATCCTAGACCTAACCCAGACCTAACATGCGTTATCCTCTAAAATATTTATCAAGATCAGGTTTAATTGATTGTTTCAGTGTGGTACCACATTACTACGTGATCCACACAAGAAAAAACCCAAGATCCGTTCAACAAGTATGTGAAGAATGCGAAAGTATGAGTCTGATGAGTGAAAATCCCAGGCCTAACCTAGATCTAACATGCGTTATCCTCAAAAATATTGATCGAAACCTGGTTTAATCGACTGTTTCAGTGTGGTACCACATTACTATGCGATCCAAACCAGAAAGTAACCCAGGATCTGTCAAACGAGTATGTGAAGTGTGCGAAAGTATGAGCCTGATGAGAGCAAATCCCAGACCTAACCTAGACCTAACATGAATTATTCTCTAAAATATTGATCGAAACCAGGTTTAATTGACTGTTTCAGTGTGGTACCACATTACTACGTGATCCAATCCAGAAATAGCCCAGGATCCAGCCATGAAGTATGAGAAATATGCGAAAGTATGAGCCTGATGAGGGCAACTCCTAGACCTAACCCAGACCTAACATGCGTTATCCTCTAAAATATTTATCAAGATCAGGTTTAATTGATTGTTTTAGTGTGGTACCACATTACTACGTGATCCACACCAGAAAAAACCCAAGATCCGTTCAACAAGTAAGTGAAGAATGCGAAAGTATGAGTCTGTTGAGTGAAAATCCCCGGCCTAACCTAGACCTAACATGCGTTATCCTCAAAAATATTGATCGAAACCAGGTTTTATCGACTGTTTCAGTGTGGTACCACACTACTACGTGACGCAATCCAGAAAAAACCCAGGATCTGTTCAACAAGTATGTGAAAAACGCGAAAGTACGAGCCTGATGAGGGCAAATCCCAGACCTATCCCAGACCTAACTTGCGTTGTCCTCTAAGATATTGATGGAAACCAGGTTTAATTGACTGTTTCAGTGTTGTACTTCATTACTACGTGATGCAATCCAGAAAAAGCCCAGGATCTAGCCATGAAGTATGAGAAATATGCGAAAGTATGAGCCTGATGAGGGCAAATCCTAGACCTAACCCAGACCTAAAATGCGTTATCCTCTAAAATATTTATCAAGACCAGGTTTAATTGAATGTTTCAGTGTGGTACCACATTACTACGTGATGCAATCCAGAAAAAGCCCAGGATCTAGCCATCAAGTTTGAGAAGTATGCGAAAGAATGAGCCTGATGAGGGCAAATCCTAGACCTAACCCGGTCCTAACATGCGTTATCCTCTAAAATATTGATCGCAAGCAGGTTTAATGGACTGTTTCAGTGTGGTACCGCACTACTACGTGATCCAAACCAGAAGAAACCCAGGATCTGTTCAACAAGTATGTGAAAAACGCGAAAGTATGAGTCTGATGAGGTAAAATCCCAGACCTAACCCAGACCTAACATGCGTCATCCTCTAAAATATTTATCAAGATCAGGTTTAATTGAATGTTTCAGTGTGGTACCACATTACTACGTGATCCAAACCAGAAAAAGCCCAGGATCAGTTCAACAAGTATGTGAAGAACGCGAAAGTATGAGTCTGATGAGGGCGAATCCCAGACCTATGCCAGACCTAACTTGCACTATCCTCTAAAATATTGATCGAAACCAGGTTTAATTGACTGTTTCAGCGTGGTACCACATTACTACGTGATACAATCCAGAAACAGCCCAGGATCTAGCCATGAAGTATGAGAAATATGCGAAAGTATGAGCCTGATGAGGGCAAATCCTAGACCTAACCCAGACCTAACATGCGTCATCCTCTAAAATATTTATCAAGATCAGGTTTAATTGAATGTTTCAGTGTGGTACCACATTACTACGTGAACCAAACCAGAAAAAACCCAGGATCCGTTCAACATGTATGTGAAGAATGCGAAAGTATGAGTCTGATGAGTGAAAATCCCAGGGCTAACCTAGACCTAACATGCGTTATCCTCTAAAATACTGATCCAAACCAGGTTTAATGGACTGTCTCAGTGTGGTACCACTTTACTACGTGATCCAAAGCAGAAAAAACCCAGGATCTGTTCAACGAGTATGTGAAGTGTGCGAAAGTATGAGCCTGATGAGGGCAAATCCCAGACCTATCCCAGACCTAACTTGCGTTGTCCTCTATGATATTGATGGAAACCAGGTTTAATTGACTGTTTCAGTGTTGTACTTCATTACTACGTGATGCAATCCAGAAAAAGCCCAGGATCTAACCACCAAGTATGAGAAATATGCGAAAGAATGAGCCTGATGAGAGCAAATCCCAGACCAAACCTAGACCTAACATGAATTATTCTCTAAAATATTGATCGAAACCAGGTTTAATTGACTGTTTCAGTGTGGTCCCACATTACTACGTGATCCAAACCAGACGAAACCCGGGATCCGTTCAACAAGTATGTGAAGAATGCGAAAGTATGAGTCTGATGAGTGAAAATCCCTGGCCTAACCTAGACCTAACATGCGTTATCCTCAAAAATATTGATCGAAACCTGGTTTAATCGACTGTTTCAGTGTGGTACCACATTACTATGCGATCCAAACCAGAAAATAACCCAGGATCTGTCAAACGAGTATGTGAAGTGTGCGAAAGTATGAGCCTGATGAGAGCAAATCCCAGACCTAACCTAGACCTAACATGAATTATTCTCTAAAATATTGATCGAAACCAGGTTTAATTGACTGTTTCAGTGTGGTACCACATTACTACGTGATCCAAACCAGAAAAAACCCAGGATCAGTTCAACAAGTATGTGAAGAATGCGAAAGTATGAGTCTCATGAGTGAAAATCCCAGGGCTAACCGAGACCTAACATGCGTTATCCTCTAAAATATTGATCGAAACCAGGTTTCATTGACAGTTTCAGTGTGGTACTACATTACTACGTGATGCAATCCAGAAAAAGCCCAGGATCTAGCCATCAAGTATGAGAAATATGCGAAAGAATGAGCCTGATGAGAGCAAATCCCAGACCTAACCTAGACCTAACATGCGTTATCCTCTAAAATATTGAGCGAAACCAGGTTTAATGGACTGTTTCAGTGTGGTACCACACTACTTCGTGATCCAAACCAGAAAGAACCCAGGATCTGTTCAACAAGTATGTGAAAAACGCGAAACTGTGTGCCTGATGAGGGCAAATCTTAGACCTAACCCAGACCTAAGATGCGTTATCCTCTAAAATATTTATCCAAACCAGGTTTAATTGACTGTTTCAGTGTGGTCCCACATTACTACGTGATCCAAACCAGAAAAAACCCAGAATCCGTTCAACAAGTATGTGGAGAATGCGAAAGTATGAGTCTGATAAATGAAAATCCCAGGCCTAACCTAGACCTAACATGAGTTATACTCTAAAATATTGATCGAAACCTGGTTTAATCGACTGTTACAGTGTGGTACCACATTACTACGTGATCCAAACCAGAAAATAACCCAGGAACTGTTCAACGAGTATGTGTAGTGTGCGAAAGTATGAGTCTGATGAGGTCAAATCCCAGACCTATCCCAGACCTAACATGCGTTATCCTCTAAAATATTGATGCAAACCAGGTTTAATGGACAGTTTCAGTGTGGTACCACACTACTACGTGATACAAACCAGAAAAAACACAGGATCTGTTCAACAAGTATGTGAAAAACGCGAAACAATGAGCCTGATGAGGGCAAATCCCAGACCTATCCCAGACCTAACTTGCGTTGTCCTCTAAGATATTGATGGAAATCAGGTTTAATTGACTGTTTCAGTGTTGTACTTCATTACTACGTGATGCAATCCAGAAAAAGCCCAGGATATAGCCATCAAGTATGAGAAATATGCGAAAGAATGAACCTGATGAGAGCAAATCCCAGACCTAACCTAGACCTAACATGAATTATTCTCTAAAGTATTGATCGAAACCAGGTTTAATTGACTGTTACAGTGTGGTCCCACATTACTACGTGATCCAAACCAGAAAAAACCCAGGATCCGTTCAACAAGTATGTGAAGAATGCGAAAGTATGAATCTGATGAGTGAAAATCCCAGGCCTAACCTAGACCTAACGTGCGTTATCCTCAAAAATATTGATCGAAACCTGGTTTAATCGACTGTTTCAGTGTGGTACCACATTACTATGTGGTCCAAACCAGAAAATAACCCAGGATCTGTTCAACGAGTATGTGAAGTGTGCGAAAGTATGAGTCTGATGAGGTCAAATCCCAGACCAATCCCAGACTTAACTTGCGTTATCCTCTAAAATATTGATCGAAACCAGGTTTCATCGACTGTTTCAGTGTGGTACCACATTACTACGTGATCCAAACCAGAAAAAACCCAGGATCTGTTCAACAAGTATGTGAAAAACGCGAAAGTATGAGTCTGATGAGGTCAAATCCCAGACCTATCCCAGACTTAACTTGCGTTATCCTCTAATATATTGATCGAAACCAGGTTTAATCGACTGTTTCAGCGTGGTACCACATTACTATGTGATACAATCCAGAAACAGCCCAGGATCTAGCCATGAAGAATAAGAAAGATGCGAAAGTATGAGCCTGATGAGGGCAAATCCTAGACCTAACCCAAACCTAACATGCGTTATCCTCTAAAATATTTATCAAGACCAGGTTTAATTGAATGTTTCAGTGTGGTACCACATTACTACGTGAACCAAACCAGAAAAAACCCAGGATCCGTTCAACAAGTAAGTTAAAACTGCGACAGTATGACCCTGATGAGAGCAAATCCCAGACCTAACCTAGACCTGACATGCGTTGTCCTCTAAAATATTGATGAAAACCAGGTGTAATTGACTGTTTCAGTGTGGTACCACATTACTATGTGATCCAATCCGGAAATAGCCCAGGATCCGGCCATGAAGTATGAGAAAATTGCGAAAGTAGGAGCCTGATGAGGGCAAATCCTAGACCTAACCCAGACCTAACATGCGATATCCTCTAAAATATTTATCAAGACCAGGTTTAATAGACTGTTTCAGTGTGGTACCACTTTACTACGTGATCCAAAGCGGAAAAAACCCTCGATCAGACCAATATGTATGTTAAAACTTCGAAAGTATGACCCTGATGAGGGCAAATCCCAGGCCTAACCTAGACCTAACATGCGTTGTGCTCTAAAATATTGATGGAAACCAGGTTTAATTGACTGTTTCAGTGTTGTACTTCATTACTACGTGATGCAATCCAGAGAAAGCCCAGGATCCGGCCATGAAGTATGAGAAAATTGCGAAAGTATGAGCCTGATGAGGGCAAATCCTAGACCTAACCCAGACCTAACATGCGTTATCCTCTAAAATATTTATCAAGACCAGGTTTAATTCAATGTTTCAGTGTGGTACCACATTACTACGTGATCCAAACCAGAAAAAACCCAGGATCCGTTCAACAAGTATGAGAAGAGTGCGAAAGTATGAGTCTGATGAGTGAAAATCACAGGCCTAAACTAGACCTAACATTAATTATTCTCTAATATATTGATCGAAACCAGGTTTAATTGACTGTTTCAGTGTGGTCCCACATTACTACGTGATACAAACTAGAAAAAACCCAGGATCCGTTCAACAAGTATGTGAAGAATGCGAAAGTATGAGCCTGATGAGGGCGAATCCCAGACCTATGCCACACCTAACTTTTTTTTTTTTTTTTTTTTTTTTTTGTCGTGGGGAAAATCTTCGAAAGACTCCCTCCCACCTCCTTGGGGAGAGGTGGGAGGGGTGTGTGGGATTCCCCGCGCCCGTACAACGACAGGCGCGGGACCTACCCACTAAAAACCCCACGGTGACCCTTCGGCACGCTTTGGGAGGATACCGGGAATCGCTCGAAGCATTCTTCCGGTATCCTCCCCGTGCCCGCGCTTTCGCGCCCATCCCCCGGGGGACAATCGGTCCCCCCAGTAGACACACTGCCTCATAGCGGCGGGACGGGGCCACTCCATCCCGCCGCTATCCATCCCGGGGCCGCGTTTAGTGGCGGCTGCGAGCCCCAACTCGCAACCGCCCGCGACCCCGTTTCCACCCCTCGGCGGCCGGGCGTTCACGGCCGCACCAGACCGCCGAAGGTGCCTCCCCTTGCGTCGGACCGGTAGGGGGAGGCACTCCTACCCCCAACCGGTCCGACCCGGCGCCGCCTGGCGGGAGGAGGGTCCCCTCAGGACCCCCCTCCCAGCCTAGGTCATCCGCCACGCCGTGGCGGCCGCCCGCGACGCCTTGCGACCGGGCGACGACCTCGGGCCACCGCACGAGCGCGAGCTTCAGCGCGCCGCTGAAGCTCGCGTTCCCTCCCCGCGGCCTCCTTCTGCAGCATTACGTTCTCGCAGAAGGAGGCCACGGCCCTCCACTTCTCCTCGCTGCCGAGCATGGCGCGCACCACGCCCGGCAGCGAGACATCCCGCCCGACGACGCCGACCAGGACACGGCGCTCCCCCTCCCACGCGGGGCATACCTCCAGGGTATGATCCGCCGTGTCCTGCTCAGCGTCGCAGTGGCAGCAACGCGCCGTCGGCTCCTTCCCTATCCGGCACAGGTATCTTCCGAAGCTGCCATGCCCGGAAAATACCTGTGCCATCCGGTAGGTGAGGCTGCCATGGCCTCTGTCCAGCCACTCCTTCAGGAGTGGCCGAACCGCCCCGACAGTCCGGTGCCCCGCGGTTGGCAGAGCCAGCCGCTCCTGCCACGCGAGCAACACGGACTGCCGGGCCTGGCGCTTCAAATCGCCCCAAGCAGGTTCCTGCCCGCCCGGGACCGCCCCCACCCCCGCGCGACGGTCGACGCGGTGCCGGTACATCACCGCGTGCGACCGCGCGAGCAGGTCCATGGGCGGCATCCCCGCTAGAACCGTCGCCGCCTCATGTGACATGGTCCGATACCCGCGGACGACCCTGAGCGCCATGCGCCTCTGCACCCGACGCAGCATAGTCATGCTGCGCCGGGAGGCAGCCAGGTCGTCCGCCCAGACGGGGGCCCCGTATAGGGCCACCGACTGGACCATTGCCACATAGAGGCGACGAACTCGGCCCGCCGGGCCCCCCAGGTTGGGCAGGATCCGGCCCAGAGCCGCAACCATCCTTTCCAACCGGGGGACCAGGCAGCGGAAATGCTCCACGAAACGCCAGTGGCTATCGAGGATCAGCCCCAGATACCTGATCTGGGGCTTCACCTCGATGTCAGCCCCACCCACCCGGATCAGAGGGGGTGGCGGATCCTGCCGAGGTGAATGAAACGCAATCACCTCGGTCTTATGGACCGCCACCGTCATCCCCATTCCCCTGATCCGGTCGACGACGCGTTGCGACCCCTCCTCCGCGCGACGCATGGCCCTCCCCCAGTGCGCCCCGACGGCCAGCACCAGTGTGTCATCCGCATAACACACCGTGCTGACGCCGTCGGGGAGGCCGGCCCGCAACACCGAGTCGTACGCGATGTTCCACAGGAGTGGCCCGAGGACCGACCCCTGCGGAACACCGCAGTACACCTCCCTCCGCATATCACCATCCCGGCCCGGATACTCGATCCACCTGCCGCGGAGATAATCCCCGACGACCGCCCTGAGACAAGGGGGGACTCGATGATATTCGAGTCCCCTCCTTATCTCTTCCCAGGGGAGGGTGTTAAAGGCATTGGCAATATCCTTGGATATTGCCAATGCCACCCCTCCCCGGGAGACGGCCGCCTCCGAGAGGGCCCTCACACGACCTATCGCGTCGATAGTCGATCGGCCCCCCCCGGAAACCGAACTGGCAGTCGGCCAGACCGGGATCACCCCGCGACAGGTGCTCGACGAGGCGGGCAGCAATCACACGCTCGAAGAGCTTGCCCACCTCGTCGAGGAGACAAATGGGCCGGTATGCGGAGGGAGACTCCGCGGGCCGACCCTCCTTCCGGAGGAGGACCATCCTCGCCACCTTCCAACTGGGGGGGAATCGCCCGTCCCTCAGGCAGCGGTTGCCACACCTAACTTGCGTTATCCTCTAAAATATTGATCGAAACCAGGTTTAATTGACTGTTTCAGCGTGGTACCTCATTACTACGTGATACAATCCAGAAACAGCCCAGGATCTAGCCATGAAGTATGAGAAATATGCGAAAGTATGGGCCTGATGAGGGCGAATCCTAGACTTAACCCTAACCTAACATGCGTTATCCTCTAAAATATTTATCAAGATCAGGTTTAATTGAATGTTTCAGTGTGGTACCACATTACTACGTGAACCAAACCAGAAAAAACCCAGGATCCGTTCAACAAGTATGTGAAGAATGCGAAAGTATGTGTCTGATGAGTGAAAATCCCAGGGCTAACCTAGACCTAACATGCGATGTCCTCTAAAATATTGATGGAAACCAGGTTTAATTGACTGTTTCAGTGTTGTACTTCATTACTACGTGATGCAATCCAGAAAAAGCCCAGCATCTAGCCATCAAATATGAGAAATATGCGAAAGAATGAGCCTGATGAGAGCAAATCCCAGACCTAACCTAGACCTAACATGAATTATTCTCTAAAATATTGATCGAAACCAGGTTTAATTGACTGTTTCAGTGTTGTACTTCATTACTACGTGATGCAATCCAGAAAAAGCCCAGGATCTAGCCATCAAGTATGAGAAATATGCGAAAGAATGAGCCTGATGAGAGCAAATCCCAGACCTAACCTAGACCTAGTATGTGAAGTGTGCGAAAGTATGAGTCTGATGAGGTCAAATCCCAGACCAATCCCAGACTTAACTTGCGTTATCCTCTAAAATATTGATCGAAACCAGGTTTCATCGACTGTTTCAGTGTGGTACCACATTACTACGTGATCCAAACCAGAAAAAACCCAGGATCTGTTCAACAAGTATGTGAAAAACGCGAAAGTATGAGTCTGATGAGGTCAAATCCCAGACCTATCCCAGACTTAACTTGCGTTATCCTCTAATATATTGATCGAAACCAGGTTTAATCGACTGTTTCAGCGTGGTACCACATTACTATGTGATACAATCCAGAAACAGCCCAGGATCTAGCCATGAAGAATAAGAAAGATGCGAAAGTATGAGCCTGATGAGGGCAAATCCTAGACCTAACCCAAACCTAACATGCGTTATCCTCTAAAATATTTATCAAGACCAGGTTTAATTGAATGTTTCAGTGTGGTACCACATTACTACGTGAACCAAACCAGAAAAAACCCAGGATCCGTTCAACAAGTAAGTTAAAACTGCGACAGTATGACCCTGATGAGAGCAAATCCCAGACCTAACCTAGACCTGACATGCGTTGTCCTCTAAAATATTGATGAAAACCAGGTGTAATTGACTGTTTCAGTGTGGTACCACATTACTATGTGATCCAATCCGGAAATAGCCCAGGATCCGGCCATGAAGTATGAGAAAATTGCGAAAGTAGGAGCCTGATGAGGGCAAATCCTAGACCTAACCCAGACCTAACATGCGATATCCTCTAAAATATTTATCAAGACCAGGTTTAATAGACTGTTTCAGTGTGGTACCACTTTACTACGTGATCCAAAGCGGAAAAAACCCTCGATCAGACCAATATGTATGTTAAAACTTCGAAAGTATGACCCTGATGAGGGCAAATCCCAGGCCTAACCTAGACCTAACATGCGTTGTGCTCTAAAATATTGATGGAAACCAGGTTTAATTGACTGTTTCAGTGTTGTACTTCATTACTACGTGATGCAATCCAGAGAAAGCCCAGGATCTAGCCATCAAGTATGAGAAATATGCGAAAGAATGAGCCTGATGAGAGCAAATCCCATGCCTAACCTAGACCTAACATGCGTTATCCTCAAAAATATTGATCGAAACCTGGTTTAATCGACTGTTTCAGTGTGGTACCACATTACTATGCGATCCAAACCAGAAAATAACCCAGGATCTGTCAAACGAGTATGTGAAGTGTGCGAAAGTATGAGCCTGATGAGAGCAAATCCCAAACCTAACCTAGACCTAACATGAATTATTCTCTAAAATATTGATCGAAACCAGGTTTAATTGACTGTTTCAGTGTGGTACCACATTACTACGTGATCCAAACCAGAAAAAACCCAGGATCAGTTCAACAAGTATGTGAAGAATGCGAAAGTATGAGTCTCATGAGTGAAAATCCCAGGGCTAACCGAGACCTAACATGCGTTATCCTCTAAAATATTGATCGAAACCAGGTTTCATTGACAGTTTCAGTGTGGTACTACATTACTACGTGATGCAATCCAGAAAAAGCCCAGGATCTAGCCATCAAGTATGAGAAATATGCGAAAGAATGAGCCTGATGAGAGCAAATCCCAGACCTAACCTAGACCTAACATGCGTTATCCTCTAAAATATTGAGCGAAACCAGGTTTAATGGACTGTTTCAGTGTGGTACCACACTACTTCGTGATCCAAACCAGAAAGAACCCAGGATCTGTTCAACAAGTATGTGAAAAACGCGAAACTGTGTGCCTGATGAGGGCAAATCTTAGACCTAACCCAGACCTAAGATGCGTTATCCTCTAAAATATTTATCCAAACCAGGTTTAATTGACTGTTTCAGTGTGGTCCCACATTACTACGTGATCCAAACCAGAAAAAACCCAGAATCCGTTCAACAAGTATGTGGAGAATGCGAAAGTATGAGTCTGATAAATGAAAATCCCAGGCCTAACCTAGACCTAACATGAGTTATACTCTAAAATATTGATCGAAACCTGGTTTAATCGACTGTTACAGTGTGGTACCACATTACTACGTGATCCAAACCAGAAAATAACCCAGGAACTGTTCAACGAGTATGTGTAGTGTGCGAAAGTATGAGTCTGATGAGGTCAAATCCCAGACCTATCCCAGACCTAACATGCGTTATCCTCTAAAATATTGATGCAAACCAGGTTTAATGGACAGTTTCAGTGTGGTACCACACTACTACGTGTTACAAACCAGAAAAAACCCAGGATCTCTTCAACAAGTATGTGAAGAATGCGAAAGTATGAGTCTGATGAGTGAAAATCCCAGGTCTAACCTAGACCTAACATGCGTTATCCTCTAAAATATTGATGCAAACCAGGTTTAATGGACAGTTTCAGTGTGGTACCACACTACTACGTGATACAAACCAGAAGAAACCCAGGATCTGTTCAACAAGTATGTGAAAAACGCGAAACAATGAGCCTGATGAGGGCAAATCCCAGACCTATCCCAGACCTAACTTGCGTTGTCGTCTAAGATATTGATGGAAACCAGGTTTAATTGACTGTTTCAGTGTTGTACTTCATTACTACGTGATGCAATCCAGAAAAAGCCCAGGATATAGCCATCAAGTATGAGAAATATGCGAAAGAATGAACCTGATGAGAGCAAATCCCAGACCTAACCTAGACCTAACATGAATTATTCTCTAAAGTATTGATCGAAACCAGGTTTAATTGACTGTTACAGTGTGGTCCCACATTACTACGTGATCCAAACCAGAAAAAACCCAGGATCCGTTCAACAAGTATGTGAAGAATGCGAAAGTATGAATCTGATGAGTGAAAATCCCAGGCCTAACCTAGACCTAACGTGCGTTATCCTCAAAAATATTGATCGAAACCTGGTTTAATCGACTGTTTCAGTGTGGTACCACATTACTATGTGGTCCAAACCAGAAAATAACCCAGGATCTGTTCAACGAGTATGTGAAGTGTGCGAAAGTATGAGTCTGATGAGGTCAAATCCCAGACCAATCCCAGACTTAACTTGCGTTATCCTCTAAAATATTGATCGAAACCAGGTTTCATCGACTGTTTCAGTGTGGTACCACATTACTACGTGATCCAAACCAGAAAAAACCCAGGATCTGTTCAACAAGTATGTGAAAAACGCGAAAGTATGAGTCTGATGAGGTCAAATCCCAGACCTATCCCAGACTTAACTTGCGTTATCCTCTAATATATTGATCGAAACCAGGTTTAATCGACTGTTTCAGCGTGGTACCACATTACTATGTGATACAATCCAGAAACAGCCCAGGATCTAGCCATGAAGAATAAGAAAGATGCGAAAGTATGAGCCTGATGAGGGCAAATCCTAGACCTAACCCAAACCTAACATGCGTTATCCTCTAAAATATTTATCAAGACCAGGTTTAATTGAATGTTTCAGTGTGGTACCACATTACTACGTGAACCAAACCAGAAAAAACCCAGGATCCGTTCAACAAGTATGTGAAGAATGCGAAAGTATGTGTCTGATCAGTGAAAATCCCAGGGCTAACCTAGACCTAACATGCGATGTCCTCTAAAATATTGATGGAAACCAGGTTTAATTGACTGTTTCAGTGTTGTACTTCATTACTACGTGATGCAATCCAGAAAAAGCCCAGCATCTAGCCATCAAATATGAGAAATATGCGAAAGAATGAGCCTGATGAGAGCAAATCCCAGACCTAACCTAGACCTAACATGAATTATTCTCTAAAATATTGATCGAAACCAGGTTTAATTGACTGTTTCAGTGTTGTACTTCATTACTACGTGATGCAATCCAGAAAAAGCCCAGGATCTAGCCATCAAGTATGAGAAATATGCGAAAGAATGAGCCTGATGAGAGCAAATCCCAGACCTAACCTAGACCTAGTATGTGAAGTGTGCGAAAGTATGAGTCTGATGAGGTCAAATCCCAGACCAATCCCAGACTTAACTTGCGTTATCCTCTAAAATATTGATCGAAACCAGGTTTCATCGACTGTTTCAGTGTGGTACCACATTACTACGTGATCCAAACCAGAAAAAACCCAGGATCTGTTCAACAAGTATGTGAAAAACGCGAAAGTATGAGTCTGATGAGGTCAAATCCCAGACCTATCCCAGACTTAACTTGCGTTATCCTCTAATATATTGATCGAAACCAGGTTTAATCGACTGTTTCAGCGTGGTACCACATTACTATGTGATACAATCCAGAAACAGCCCAGGATCTAGCCATGAAGAATAAGAAAGATGCGAAAGTATGAGCCTGATGAGGGCAAATCCTAGACCTAACCCAAACCTAACATGCGTTATCCTCTAAAATATTTATCAAGACCAGGTTTAATTGAATGTTTCAGTGTGGTACCACATTACTACGTGAACCAAACCAGAAAAAACCCAGGATCCGTTCAACAAGTATGTGAAGAATGCGAAAGTATGTGTCTGATCAGTGAAAATCCCAGGGCTAACCTAGACCTAACATGCGATGTCCTCTAAAATATTGATGGAAACCAGGTTTGATTGACTGTTTCAGTGTTGTACTTCATTACTACGTGATGCAATCCAGAAAAAGCCCAGGATCTAGCCATCAAATATGAGAAATATGCGAAAGAATGAGCCTGATGAGAGCAAATCCCAGACCTAACCTAGACCTAACATGAATTATTCTCTAAAATATTGATCGAAACCAGGTTTAATTGACTGTTTCAGTGTTGTACTTCATTACTACGTGATGCAATCCAGAAAAAGCCCAGGATCTAGCCATCAAGTATGAGAAATATGCGAAAGAATGAGCCTGATGAGAGCAAATCCCAGACCTAACCTAGACCTAACATGAATTATTCTCTAAAATATTGATCAAAACCAGGTTTAATTGACTGTTTCAGCGTGGTACCATATTACTACGAGATCCAAACCAGAAAAAACCCAGGATCCGTTCAACAAGTATGAGAAGAATGCGAAAGTATGAGTCTGATGAGTGAAAATCCCAGGCCTAACCTAGACCTAACATGCGTTATCCTCAAAAATATTGATCGAAACCTGGTTTAATCGACTGTTTCAGTGTGGTACCACATTACTATGAGATCCAAACCAGAAAATAACCCAGGATCTGTTCAACGAGTATGTGAAGTGTGCGAAAGTATGAGTCTGATGAGTGAAAATCCCAGACCTAACCTAGACCTAACATGCGTTATCCTCTAAAATGTTGATCCAAACCATGTTTAATGGACTGTTTCAGTGTGGTACCACACTACTACGTGATCCAAACCAGAAAAAACCCAGGTTCTGTTCAACAAGTATGTGAAAAACGCGAAAGTATGAGCCTGATGTGGGCAAATCCCAGACCTATCCCAGACCTAACTTGCGTTGTCCTCTAAGATATTGATGGAAACCAGGTTTAATTGACTGATTCAGTGTTGTACTTCATTACTACGTGATGCAATCCAGAAGAAGCCCAGGATCTATCCATCAAGTATGAGAAATATGCGAAAGAATGAGCCTGATGAGAGCAAATCCCAGACCTAACCTAGACCTACCATGAATTATTCTCTAATATATTGATCGAAACCAGGTTTAATTGACTGTTTCAGTGTGGTCCCACATTACTACGTGATCCAATCCAGAAAAAACCCTGGATCCGTTCAACAAGTATGTGAAGAATGCGAAATTATGAGCCTGATGAGGGCGAATCCCAGACCTATGCCACACCTATCTTGCGTTATCCTCTAAAATATTGATCGAAACCAGGTTTAATTGACTGTTTCAGCGTGGTACCACATTACTACGTGATACAATCCAGAAACAGCCCAGGATCTAGCCATGAAGTATGAGAAATATGCGAAAGTATGAGCCTTATGAGGGCAAATCCTAGACCTAACCCAGACCTAACATGCGTTATCCTTTAAAATATTTATCAACACCAGGTTTCATGGACTGTTTCAGTGTGGTACCACTTTACTACGTGATCCAAAGCAGAAAAAACCCTCGATCAGACCAATATGTATGTTAAAACTTCGAAAGTATGTCCCTGATGAGAGCAAATCCCAAGCCTAACCTAGACCTGACATGCGTTGTCCTCTAAAATATTGATGGAAACCAGGTTTAATTGACTGTTTCAGTGTTGTACTTCATTACTACGTGATGCAATCCAGAGAAAGCCCAGGATCTAGCCATCAAGTATGAGATATATGCGAAAGAATGAGCCTGATGACAGCAAATCCCAGACCTAACCTAGACCTAACATGAATTATTCTCTAAAATATTGATCGAAACCAGGTTTAATTGACTGTTTCAGTGTTGTACCTCATTACTACGTGATGCAATCCAGAGAAAGCCCAGGATCGAGCCGTCAAGTATGAGAAATATGCGAAAGAATGAGCCTGATGAGAGCAAATCCCAGACCTAACCTAGACCTAACATGAATTATTCTCTAAAATATTGATCAAAACCAGGTTTAATTGACTGTTTCAGCGTGGTACCATATTACTACGTGATCCAAGCCAGAAAAAACCCAGGATCCGTTCAACAAGTATGAGAAGAATGCGAAAGTATGAGACTGATGAGTAAAAATCCCAGGCCTAACCTAGACCTAACATGCGTTATCCTCAAAAATATTGATCGAAACCTGGTTTAATCGACTGTTTCAGTGTTGTACTTCATTACTACGTGATGCAATCCAGAAAAAGCCCAGGATCTAGCCATCAAGTATGAGAAATATGCGAAAGAATGAGCCTGATGAGAGCAAATCCCAGACCTAACCTAGACCTAACATGAATTATTCTCTAAAATATTGATCGAAACCAGGTTTAATTGACTGCTTCAGTGTTGTACTTCATTACTACGTGATGCAATCCAGAAGAAGCCTAGGATGTAGCCATCAAGTATGAGAAATATGCGAAAGAATGAGCCTGATGAGAGCAAATCCCAGACCTAACCTAGACCTAACATGAATTATTCTCTAAAATATTGATCAAAACCAGGTTTAATTGACTGTTTCAGTGTGGTACCACATTACTACGTGATCCAATCCAGAAATAGCCCAGGATCCAGCCATGAAGTATGAGAAATATGCGAAAGTATGAGCCTGATGAGGATAAATCCTAGACCTAACCCAGACCTAACATGCGTTATCCTCTCAAATATTGATCGCAAACAGGTTTAATGGACTGTTTCAGTGTGGTACCGCACTACTACGTGATCCAAACCAGAAAAAACCCAGGATCTGTTCAACAAGTATGTGAAAAACGCGAAAGTATGAGTCTGATTCGCCCGGCTCGGAGCATTGGTCGCGGGTATTTGCGACGCGGCGATGCCTCGGGTCGGGCGGGCTTCTCCTCGCCGGGCGGTGTACTGGTGGTCGGACGCGATCGCGGAGTTGCGAGTCGCGACTGTCCGCGCCCGACGCCAGTACACCCGCGCGCGCCGTCGTCAACGTACAGGCGACGGCGTGGCGCGAGCGAGGGCAGCTGATGACCTGTATGGAGCATACCGCGTGGCGCGGGTTGCTCTGCAGGTCGCCATCAAACGGGCCAAGACCCGGGCATGGAAGGAGCTCCTCCAGACCCTTGATGACGATCCATGGGGGCGCCCATATAAGGTGGTGCTGAATAAGCTCCGCCCGTGGGCGCCCCCCGTCACCGAGGGTCTTGACCCCCGGCTGCTGGAGGACGTGGTCAATACACACTTCCCAATTGGGGAGAGGGGACCGCGTCCTCCGGCGGCGGCGGCTGTCCCAGTGGAGTGGACGGCCGTGCTGGGGGTCACGCAGGAGGAGCTGGCAGCGGCCATCAGACGGCTCGGGGTTCGTAACACGGCCCCGGGTCCGGGTGGTGTGCCCGGCCGGGTTTGGGTCTTGACCCAGGGCGTCCTTGGGGCCGACCTCAGGCGGTTGTTCGACCGCTGCCTGAGGGACGGGCGATTCCCCCCCAGTTGGAAGGTGGCGAGGATGGTCCTCCTCCGGAAGGAGGGTCGGCCCGCGGAGTCTCCCTCCGCATACCGGCCCATTTGTCTCCTCGACGAGGTGGGCAAGCTCTTCGAGCGGGTGATTGCTGCCCGCCTCGTCGAGCACCTGTCGCGGGGTGATCCCGGTCTGGCCGACTGCCAGTTCGGTTTCCGGGGGGGCCGATCGACTATCGACGCGATAGGTCGTGTGAGGGCCCTCTCGGGGGCGGCCGTCTCCCGAGGTGGGGTGGCATTGGCAATATCCTTGGATATTGCCAATGCCTTTAACACCCTCCCCTGGGAAGAGATAAGGAGGGGACTCGAATATCATCGAGTCCCCCCTTGTCTCAGGACGGTCGTCGGGGATTATCTCCGCGGCAGGTGGATCGAGTATCCGGGCCGGGATGGTGATATGCGGAGGGAGGTGTACTGCGGTGTTCCGCAGGGGTCGGTCCTCGGGCCACTCCTGTGGAACATCGCGTACGACTCGGTGTTGCGGGCCGGCCTCCCCGACGGCGTCAGCACGGTGTGTTATGCGGATGACACACTGGTGCTGGCCGTCGGGGCGCACTGGGGGAGGGCCATGCGCCGCGCGGAGGAGGGGTCGCAACGCGTCGTCGACCGGATCAGGGGGATGGGGATGACGGTGGCGGTCCATAAGACCGAGGTGATTGCGTTTCATTCACCTCGGCAGGATCCGCCACCCCCTCTGATCCGGGTGGGTGGGGCTGACATCGAGGTGAAGCCCCAGATCAGGTATCTAGGGCTGATCCTCGATAGCCACTGGCGTTTCGAGGAGCATTTCCGATGCCTGGTCCCCCGGTTGGAAAGGATGGTTGCGGCTCTGGGCCGGATCCTGCCCAACCTGGGGGGCCCGGCGGGCCGAGTTCGTCGCCTCTATGTGGCAATAGTCCAGTCGGTGGCCCTATACGGGGCCCCCGTCTGGGCGGACGACCTGGCTGCCTCCCGGCGCAGCATGACTATGCTGCGTCGGGTGCAGAGGCGCATGGCGCTCAGGGTCGTCCGCGGTTATCGGACCGTGTCACATGAGGCGGCGACGGTTCTAGCGGGGATGCCGCCCTTGGACCTGCTCGCGCGGTCGCACGCGGTGATGTATCGGCACCGCGTCGACCGTCGCGCGGGGGTGGGGGCGGTCCCGGGCGGGCAGGAACCTGCTTGGGGCGATTTGAAGCGCCAGGCCCGGCAGTCCGTGTTGCTCGCGTGGCAGGAGCGGCTGGCTCTGCCAACCGCGGGGCACCGGACTGTCGTGGCGGTTCGGCCACTCCTGAAGGAGTGGCTGGACAGAGGCCATGGCAGCCTCACCTACCGGATGGCACAGGTGTTTTCCGGGCATGGCAGCTTCGGAAGATACCTGTGCCGGATAGGGAAGGAGCCGACGGCGCGTTGCTGCCACTGCGACGCTGAGCAGGACACGGCGGATCATACCCTGGAGGTATGCCCCGCGTGGGAGGGGGAGCGCCGTGTCCTGGTCGGCGTCGTCGGGCGGGATGTCTCGCTGCCGGGCGTGGAGCGCGCCATGCTCGGCAGCGAGGAGAAGTGGAAGGCCGTGGCCTCCTTCTGCGAGAACGTAATGTTGCAGAAGGAGGCCGCGGGGAGGGAGCGCGAGGTTCAGCGGCGCGCTGAAGCTCGCGCTCGTGCGGTGGCCCGAGGTCGTCGCCCGGTCGCGAGGCGTCGCGGGCGGCCGCCTCGGCGTGGCGGATGACCTAGGCTGGGAGGGGGGTCCTGAGGGGACCCTCCTCCCGCCAGGCGGCGCCGGGTCGGACCGGTTGGGGGTAGGAGTGCCTCCCCCTACCGGGCCGACGCAAGGGCAGGCACCCTCGGCGGTCTGGTGCGGCCATGAACGCCCGGCCGCCGGGGGGTGGAAACGGGGTCGCGGGCGGTTGCGAGTTGGGGCTCGCAGCCGCCACTAAACGCGGCCCCGGGACGGATAGCGGCGGGATGGAGTGGCCCCGTCCCGCCGCTATGAGGCAGTGTGTCTACTGGGGGGACCGATTGTCCCCCCGGGGGATGGGCGCGAAAGCGCGGGCACGGGGAGGATACCGGAAGAATGCTTCGAGCGATTCCCGGTATCCTCCCAAATCGTGCCGAAGGGTCACCGTGGGGTTTTTAGTGGGTAGGTCCCGCGCCTGTCGTTGTACGGGCGCGGGGAATCCCACACACCCCTCCCACCTCTCCCCAAGGAGGTGGGAGGGAGTCTTTCGAAGATTTTCCCCACGACAAAAAAAAAAAAAAAAAAAAAAAAAAAAAGTATGAGTCTGATGAGTGAAAATCCCAGGGCTAACATAGACCTAACATGCGTTATCCTCTAAAATATTGATGGAAACCAGGTTTAATTGACTGTTTCAGTGTGGTCCCACATTACTACGTGATCCAAACCAGAAAAAACCCAGGATCTGTTCAACATGTATGTGAAAAACGCGAAAGTATGAGCCTGATGTGGGCAAATCCCAGACCTATCCCAGACCTAACTTGCGTTGTCCTCTAAGATATTGATGGAAACCAGGTTTAATTGACCGTTTCAGTGTTGTACTTCATTACTACGTGATCCAAAGCAGAAAAAACCCTCGATCAGGTCAACATGTATGTTAAAACTGCGAAAGTATGACCCTGATGAGGGCAAATCCCAGGCCTAACCTAGACCTAACATGCGATTTCCTCTAAAATATTGATGGAAACCAGGTTTGATTGACTGTTTCAGTGTTGTACTTCATTACTACGTGATGCAATCCAGAAAAAGCCCAGGATCTAGCCATCAAATATGAGAAATATGCGAAAGAATGAGCCTGATGAGAGCAAATCCCAGACCTAACCTAGACCTAACATCAATTATTCTCTAAAATATTGATCAAAACCAGGTTTAATTGACTGTTTCAGCGTGGTACCACATTACTACGTGATGCAATCCAGAAAAAGCCCAGGATCTAGCCATCAAGTATGAGAAATATGCGAAAGAATGAGCCTGATGAGAGCAAATCCCAGACCTAACCTAGACCTAACATCAATTATTCTCTAAAATATTGATCAAAACCAGGTTTAGTTGACTGTTTCAACGTGGTACCACATTACTACGTGATCCAAACCAGAAAAAACCCAGGATCCGTTCAACAAGTATGAGAAGAATGTGAAAGTATGAGCCTGATGAGTGAAAATCCCAGGCCTAACCTAGACCTAACATGCGTTATCTTCAAAAATATTGATCGAAACCTGGTTTAATCGACTGTTTCAGTGTGGTACCACATTACTATGGGATCCAAACCAGAAAATAACCCAGGATCTGTTCAACGAGTATGTGAAGTGTGCGAAAGTATGAGTCTGATGAGGGCAAATCCCAGACCTATCCCAGACCTAACATGCGTTATCCTCTAAAATATTTATCAAGACCAGGTTTAATTGATTGTTTCAGTGTGGTCCCACATTACTACATGATCCAAACCAGAAAAAACCCAGGATCTGTTCAACAAGTATGTGAAAAACGCGAAAGTATGAGCCTGATGTGGGCAAATCCCAGACCTATCCCAGACCTAACTTGCGTTGTCCTCTAAGATATTGATGGAAACCAGGTTTAATTGACTGTTTCAGTGTTGTACTTCATTACTACGTGATGCAATCCAGAAAAAGCCCAGGATCTAGCCATCAAGTATGAGAAATATGCGAAAGAATGAGCCTGATGAGAGCAAATCCCAGACCTAACCTGGACCTAACATGAATTATTCTCTAATATATTGATCGAAACCAGGTTTAATTGACTGTTTCAGTGTGGTCCCACATTACTACGTGATCCAAACCAGAAATAGCCGAGGATCCAGCCATGAAGTATGAGAAATATGCGAAAGTATGAGCCTGATGAGGGCAAATCCTAGACCTAACCCAGACCTAACATGCGTTATCCTCTCAAATATTGATCGCAAACAGGTTTAATGGACTGTTTCAGTGTGGTACCACACTACTACGTGATCCAAACCAGAAAAAACCCAGGATCTGTTCAACAAGTATGTGAAAAACGCGAAAGTATGAGTCTGATGAGGTCAAATCCCAGACCTATCCCAGACTTAACTTGCGTTATCCTTTAAAATATTGATCGAAACCAGGTTTAATTGACTGTTTCAGTGTGGCACCACATTACTACGTGATCCAATCCAGAAATAGCCCAGGATCCAGCCATGAAGTATGAGAAATATGAGAAAGTATGAGCCTGATGGGGGCAAATCCTAGACCTAACCCAGACCTAACATGCGTTATCCTCTAAAATATTTATCAAGATCAGGTTTAATTGATTGTTTCAGTGTGGTACCACATTACTACGTGATTCACACCAGAAAAAACCCAGGATCTGCTCAACAAGTATGTGAAAGACGCGAAAGTATGAGTCTGATGAGGGCAAATCCCAGACCTATCGCAGACCTAACATGCGTTATCCTCTAAAATATTTATCAAGACCAGGTTTAATTGATTGTTTCAGTGTGGTCCCACATTACTACGTGACCCAAACCAGAAAAAACCCAGGATCTGCTCAACAAGTATGTGAAAGACGCGAAAGTATGAGCCTGATGAGGGCAAAGCCCAGACCTATCCCAGACTTAACTTGCGTTGTCCTCTAAGATATTGATGGAAACCAGGTTTAATTGACTGTTTCAGTGTTGTACTTCATTACTACGTGATGCAATCCAGAAAAAGCCCAGGAACTAGCCATCTAGTATGAGAAATATGCGAAAGAATGAGCCTGATGAGAGCAAATCCCAGACCTAACCTAGACCTAACATGAATTATTCTCTAAAATATTCATCAAAACCAGGTTTAATTGACTGTTTCAGTGTGATACCACATTACTACGTGATCCAAACCAGAAAAAACCCAGGATCTGCTCAACAAGTATGTGAAAGACGCGAAAGTATGAGCCTGATGAGGGCAAAGCCCAGACCTATCCCAGACCAAACTTGCGTTATCCTCTAAAATATTGATCGAAACCAGGTTTAATTGATTGTTACGGTGTGGTCCCACATTATTACGTGAACCAAACCAGAAAAAACCCAGGATCCGTTCAACAAGTATGTGAAGAATGCGAAAGTATGAGTCTGATGCGTGAAAATCCCAGGCCTAACCTAGACCTAACATGCGTTATCCTCAAAAATATTGATCCAAACCAGGTTTAATGGACTGTTTCAGTGTGGTACCACTTTACTACGTGATCCAAAGCAGAAAAAACACTCGATCAGGTCAACATGTATGTTAGAACTGCGAAAGTATGACCCTGATGAGGGCAAATCCCAGACCTATCCCAGACCTAACTTGCGTTGTCCTCTAAGATATTGATGCAAACCAGGTTTAATTGACTGTTTCAGTGTTGTACTTCATTACTACGTGATGCAATCCAGAAAAAGCCCAGGATCTAGCCATCAAGTATGAGAAATATGCGAAAGAATGAGCCTGATGAGAGCAAATCCCAGACCTATCCCAGACTTAACTTGCGTTATCCTCTAAAATATTGATCGAAACCGGGTTTAATCGACTGTTTCAGTGTGGTACCACATTACTACGTGATCCAAACCAGAAAGAACCCAGGATCAGGTCAACAAGTATGTGAAAAACGCGAAAGTATGAGCCTGATGAGGGCGAATCCCAGACCTATCCCAGACCTAACTTGCGTTATCCTCTAAAATATTGATCGAAACCAGGTTTAATTGACTGTTTCAGCGTGGTACCACATTACTACGTGATACAATCCAGAAACAGCCCAGGATCTAGCCATGAAGTATGAGAAATATGCGAATGTATGAGCCTGATGAAGACAAATCCTAGACCTAACCCAAACCTAACATGCGTTATCCTCTAAAATATTTATCAAGACCAGGTTTAATTGAATGTTTCAGTGTGGTACCACATTACTACGTGAACCAATCCATAAAAAACCCTGTATCTGTTCAACAAGTATGTGAAGAATGCTAAAGTATGAGTCTGATGAGTGAAATTCCCAGGGCTAAGCTAGACCTAACATGCGTTGTCCTCTAAAATATTGATCCAAACCAGGTTTAATGGACTGTTTCAGTGTGGTACCACTTTACTACGTGATCCAAACCAGAAAAAAACAGGACCTGTGCAACAAGTATGTGAAAAACGCGAAAGTATGAGCCTAATGAGGGCAAATCCCAGACCTATCCCAGACCTAACTTGCGTTATCCTCTAAAATATTGATCGAAACCAGGTTTAATCGACTGTTTCAGTGTGGTACCACATTGCTACGTGATCCAAACCAGTAAAAACCCAGGATCCGTTCAACAAGTATGTGAAGAATGCGAAAGTATGAGTCTGATGAGTGAAAAACCCCGGCCTAACCTAGACCTAACATGCGTTATCCTCAAAAATATTGATCGAAAACTGGTTTAATCGACTGTTTCAGTGTGGTACCACATTACTATGTGATCCAAACCAGAAAATAACCCAGGATCTGTTCAACGAGTATGTGAAGTGTGCGAAAGTATGAGTCTGATGAGGGCAAATCCCTGACCTATCCCAGACCTAACATGCGTTATCCTCTAAAATATTTATCAATACCAGGTTTAATTGATTGTTTCAGTGTGGTCCCACATTACTACGTGATCCAAACCAGAAAAAACCCAGGATCCGTTCAAAAAGTATGTGAAGAATGCGAAAGTATGAGTCTGATGAGTGAAAATCCCAGGCCTAACCTAGACCTAACATGCGTTATCCTCAATAATATTGATCGAAACCAGGTTTAATAGAGTGTTTCAGTGTTGTACTGCATTACTATGTGATGCAATCCAGAAAAAGCCCAGGAACTAGCCATCTAGTATGAGAAATATGCGAAAGAATGAGCCTGATGAGAGCAAATCCCAGACCTAACCTAGACCTAACATGAATTATTCTCTAAAATATTCATCAAAACCAGGTTTAATTGACTGTTTCAGTGTGATACCACATTACTACGTGATCCAAACCAGAAAGAACCCAGGATCAGGTCAACAAGTATGTGAAAAACGCGAAAGTATGAGCCTGATGAGGGCGAATCCCAGACCTATCCCAGACCTAACTTGCGTTATCCTCTAAAATATTGATCGAAACCAGGTTTAATCGACTGTTTCAGTGTGGTACCACATTGCTACGTGATCCAAACCAGTAAAAACCCAGGATCCGTTCAACAAGTATGTGAAGAATGCGAAAGTATGAGTCTGATGAGTGAAAAACCCCGGCCTAACCTAGACCTAACATGCGTTATCCTCAAAAATATTGATCGAAAACTGGTTTAATCGACTGTTTCAGTGTGGTACCACATTACTATGTGATCCAAACCAGAAAATAACCCAGGATCTGTTCAACGAGTATGTGAAGTGTGCGAAAGTATGAGTCTGATGAGGGCAAATCCCTGACCTATCCCAGACCTAACATGCGTTATCCTCTAAAATATTTATCAATACCAGGTTTAATTGATTGTTTCAGTGTGGTCCCACATTACTACGTGATCCAAACCAGAAAAAACCCAGGATCCGTTCAAAAAGTATGTGAAGAATGCGAAAGTATGAGTCTGATGAGTGAAAATCCCAGGCCTAACCTAGACCTAACATGCGTTATCCTCAATAATATTGATCGAAACCAGGTTTAATAGAGTGTTTCAGTGTTGTACTGCATTACTATGTGATGCAATCCAGAAAAAGCCCAGGAACTAGCCATCTAGTATGAGAAATATGCGAAAGAATGAGCCTGATGAGAGCAAATCCCAGACCTAACCTAGACCTAACATGAATTATTCTCTAAAATATTCATCAAAACCAGGTTTAATTGACTGTTTCAGTGTGATACCACATTACTACGTGATCCAAACCAGAAAAAACCCAGGATCTGCTCAACAAGTATGTGAAAGACGCGAAAGTATGAGCCTGATGAGGGCAAAGCCCAGACCTATCCCAGACCAAACTTGCGTTAGCCTCTAAAATATTGATCGAAACCAGGTTTAATTGATTGTTACGGTGTGGTCCCACATTACTACGTGAACCAAACCAGAAAAAACCCAGGATCCGTTCAACAAGTATGTGAAGAATGCGAAAGTATGAGTCTGATGCGTGAAAATCCCAGGCCTAACCTAGACCTAACATGCGTTATCCTCAAAAATATTGATCCAAACCAGGTTTAATGGACTGTTTCAGTGTGGTACCACTTTACTACGTGATCCAAAGCAGAAAAAACACTCGATCAGGTCAACATGTATGTTAGAACTGCGAAATTATGACCCTGATGAGGGCAAATCCCAGACCTATCCCAGACCTAACTTGCGTTGTCCCCTAAGATATTGATGCAAACCAGGTTTAATTGACTGTTTCAGTGTTGTACTTCATTACTACGTGATGCAATCCAGAAGAAGCCCAGGATCTAGCCATCAAGTATGAGAAATATGCGAAAGAATGAGCCTGATGAGAGCAAATCCCAGACCTATCCCAGACTTAACTTGCGTTATCCTCTAAAATATTGATCGAAACCGGGTTTAATCGACTGTTTCAGTGTGGTATCACATTACTACGTGATCCAAACCAGAAAGAACCCAGGATCAGGTCAACAAGTATGTGAAAAACGCGAAAGTATGAGCCTGATGAGGGCGAATCCCAGACCTATCCCAGACCTAACTTGCGTTATCCTCTAAAATATTGATCGAAACCAGGTTTAATTGACTGTTTCAGCGTGGTACCACATTACTACGTGATACAATCCAGAAACAGCCAAGGATCTAGCCATGAAGTATGAGAAATATGCGAATGTATGAGCCTGATGAGGACAAATCCTAGACCTAACCCAAACCTAACATGCGTTATCCTCTAAAATATTTATCAAGACCAGGTTCAATTGAATGTTTCAGTGTGGTACCACATTACTACGTGAACCAAACCATAAAAAACCCTGTATCTGTTCAACAAGTATGTGAAGAATGCTAAAGTATGAGTCTGATGAGTGAAATTTCCAGGGCTAACCTAGACCTAACATGCGTTGTCCTCTAAAATATTGATCCAAACCAGGTTTAATGGACTGTTTCAGTGTGGTACCACTTTACTACGTAATCCAAACCAGAAAAAAACAGGACCTGTGCAACAAGTATGTGAAAAACGCGAAAGTATGAGTCTGATGAGTGAAAAACCCCGGCCTAACCTAGACCTAACATGCGTTATCCTCAAAAATATTGATCGAAAACTGGTTTAATCGACTGTTTCAGTGTGGTACCACATTACTATGTGATCCAAACCAGAAAAAACCCAGGATCCGTTCAAAAAGTATGTGAAGAATGCGAAAGTATGAGTCTGATGAGTGAAAATCCCAGGCCTAACCTAGACCTAACATGCGTTATCCTCAATAATATTGATCGAAACCAGGTTTAATAGAGTGTTTCAGTGTTGTACTGCATTACTATGTGATGCAATCCAGAAAAAGCCCAGGAACTAGCCATCTAGTATGAGAAATATGAGAAAGAATGAGCCTGATGAGAGCAAATCCCAGACCTAACCTAGACCTAACATGCGTTATCCTCTAAAATATTTATCATGACCAGGTTTAATTGATTGTTTCAGTGTGGTCCCACATTACTACGTGATCCAAACCAGAAAAACCCAGGATCTGTCCAACAAGTATGTGAAAAACGCGAAAGTATGAGCCTGATGAGAGCAAATCCCAGACCTATCCCAGACCTAACTTGCGTTGTCCTCTAAGATATTGATGGAAACCAGGTTTAATTGACTGTTTCAGTGTTGTACTTCATTACTACGTGATGCAATCCAGAAAAAGCCCAGGATCTAGCCCTCAAGTGTGAGAGATATGCGAAAGAATGAGCCTGATGAGAGCAAATCCCAGACCTAACCTAGACCTAACATGAATTATTCTCTAAAATATTTATCATGACCAGGTTTAATTGATTGTTTCAGTGTGGTCCCACATTACTACGTGATCCAAACCAGAAAAAACCCAGGATCTGTTCAACAAGTATGTGAAAAACGCGAAAGTATGAGCCTGATGAGGGCAAATCACAGACCTATCCCAGACCAAACTTTCGTTATCCTCTAAAATATTGATCGAAACCAGGTTTAATCGACTGTTTCGGTGTGGTACCACATTGCTACGTGATCCAAACCAGAAAAAACCCAGGATCAGTTCAACAAGTATGTGAAAAACGCGAAAGTATGAGCCTGATGAGGGCGAATCCCAGACCTATCCCAGACCTAGCTTGCGTTATCCTCTAAAATATTGATCGAAACCAGTTTTAATTGACTGTTTCAGCGTGGTACCACATTACTACGTGATACAATCCAGAAACAGCCCAGGATCTAGTCATGAAGTATGAGAAATATGCGAAAGTATGAGCCTGATGAGGGCAAATCCTAGACCTAACCCAAACCTAACATGCGTTATCCTCTAAAATATTGATCCAAACCAGGTTTAGTGGACTGCTTCACTGTGGTACCACTTCACTACGCGATCCAAAGCAGAAATAACCCTCGATCAGGCCAACATGTATGTTAAAACTGCGAAAGTATGACCCTGATGAGGGCAAACCCCAGGCCTAACCTAGACCTGACATGCGTTGTCCTCTAAAATATTGATGTAAACCAGGTATAATTTACAGTTTCAGTGTTGTACGTCATTACTACGTGATGCAATCCAGAAAAAGCCCAGGATCTAGCCATCAAGTATGAGAAATATGCGAAAGAATGAGCCTGATGAGAGCAAATCCCAGACCTAACCTAGACCTAACATGAAATATTCTCCAAAACATTGATCGAAACCAGGTGTAATTGACTGCTTCAGTGTGGTCCCACATTACTATGTGATCCAAACCAGAAAAAACCCAGGATCCGTTCAACAAGTATGTGAAGAATGCGAAAGTATGAGCCTGATGAGGGCGAATCCCAGACCTATCCCAGACCTAGCTTGCGTTATCCTCTAAAATATTGATCGAAACCAGTTTTAATTGACTGTTTCAGCGTGGTACCACATTACTACGTGATACAATCCAGAAACAGCCCAGGATCTAGTCATGAAGTATGAGAAATATGCGAAAGTATGAGCCTGATGAGGGCAAATCCTAGACCTAACCCAAACCTAACATGCGTTATCCTCAAAAATATTGATCGAAACCTGGTTTAATCGACTATTTCAGTGTGGTACCACAGTACTACGTGACCCAAACCAGAAAAACCCCAGGATCTGTTCAACAAGTATGTGAAAAACGCGAAAGTATGAGTCTGACGAGGGCAAATCCTAGACCTAACCCAGACCTATCATGCGTTATCCTCTAAAATATTTATCATGACCAGGTTTAATTGATTGTTTCAGTGTGGTCCCACATTACTACGTGATCCAAACCAGAAAAATCCCAGGATCCGTTCAAAAAGTATATGAAGAATGCGAGCGTATGAGTCTGATGAGTGAAAATCCCCGGCCTAACCTAGAACTAACATGCGTTATCCTCAAAAATATTGATCGAAACCAGGTTTAATCGACTGTTTCAGTGTGGTACCACACTACTACGTGATGCAATCCAGAAAAAGCCCAGGATCTAGCCATCAAGTATGAGAAATATGCGAAAGAATGAGCCTGATGAGAGCAAATCCCAGACCTAACCTAGACCTAACATGAAATATTCTCCAAAACATTGATCGAAACCAGGTGTAATTGACTGCTTCAGTGTGGTCCCACATTACTACGTGATCCAAACCAGAAAAAACCCAGGATCTGTTCAACAAGTATGTGAAAAACGCGAAAGTATGAGCCTGATGAGGGCAAATCCCTGACCTATCCCAGACCTAACATGCGTTATCCTCTAAAATATTTATCAATACCAGGTTTAATTGATTGTTTCAGTGTGATCCCACATTACTACGTGATCCAAACCAGAAAAAACCCAGGATCCGTTCAGAAAGTATGTGAAGAATGCGAAAGTATGAGTCTGATGAGTGAAAATCCCAGACCTAACCTAGACCTAACATGCGTTATCCTCTAAAATATTTATCATGACCAGGTTTAATTGATTGTTTCAGTGTGGTCCCACATTACTACGTGATCCAATCCAGAAATAGCCCAGGATCCAGCCATAAAGTATGAGAAATATGCGAAAGTATGAGCCTGATGGGGGCAAATCCTAGACCTAACCCAGACCTAACATGCGTCATCCTCTAAAATATTTATCAAGACCATGTTTAATTGAATGTTTCAGTGTGGTACCACATTACTACGTGATCCAAACCAGTTAAAACCCAGGATCCGTTCAACAAGTATGTGAGGAATGCGAAAGTATGAGTCTGATGTGTGAAAAACCCCGGCCTAACCTAGACCTAACATGCGTTATCCTCGAAACCTGGTTTATTCGACTGTTTCAGTGTGGTACCACATTACTATGTGATCCAAACCAGAAAATAACCCAGGATCTGTTCAACGAGTATGTGAAGTGTGCGAAAGTATGAGTCTGATGAGGGCAAATCCCAGACCTATCCCAGACCTAACATGCGTTATCCTCTAAAATAATTATCAATACCAGGTTTAATTGATTGTTTCAGTGTGGTTCCACATTACTACGTGATCCAAACCAGAAAAAAACCCAGGATCCGTTCAACAAGTATGTGAAGAATGCGAAAGTATGAGTCTGATGAGTGAAAATCCCAGACCTAACCTAGACCTAACATACGTTATCCTCTAAAATATTGATCCAAATCAGGTTTGATGGACTGTTTCCGTGTGGTGCCACACTACTACGTGATTCAAACCAGAAAAAACCCAGGATCTGTTCAACAAGTATGTGAAAAAGGCGAAAGTATGAGCCTGATGAGGGCAAATCCCAGACCTATCCCAGACCTAACATGCGTTATCCTCTAAAATAATTATCAATACCAGGTTTAATTGACAATTTCAGTGTGGTACCACATTACTACGTGATCCAATCCAGAAATAGCCCAGGATCCAGCCACAAAGTATGAGAAATATGCGAAAGTATGAGCCTGATGGGGGCAAATCCTAGACCTAACCCAGACCTAACATGCGTCATCCTCTAAAATATTTATCAAGACCATGTTTAATTGATTGTTTCAGTGTGGTTCCACATTACTACGTGATCCAAACCAGAAAAAAACCCAGGATCCGTTCAACAAGTATGTGAAGAATGCGAAAGTATGAGTCTGATGAGTGAAAATCCCAGACCTAACCTAGACCTAACATACGTTATCCTCTAAAATATTGATCCAAATCAGGTTTGATGGACTGTTTCCGTGTGGTGCCACACTACTACGTGATTCAAACCAGAAAAAACCCAGGATCTGTTCAACAAGTATGTGAAAAAGGCGAAAGTATGAGCCTGATGAGGGCAAATCCCAGACATATCACAGACCTAACTTGCGTTGTCCTCTAAGATATTGATGGAAACCAGGTTTAATTGACTGTTTCATTGTTGCACTTCATTACTACGTGAAGCAATCCAGAAATAGCCCAGGATCTAGCCATCAAGTATGAGAAATATGCGAAAGAATGAGCCTGATCAGAGCAAATCCCAGACCTAACCTAGAACTAACATGAATTATTCTCTAAAATATTGGTCGAATCCAGGTTTAATTGACTGTTTCAGTGTGGTCCCACATTACTACGTGATCCAAACCAGAAAAAACCCAGGATCCGTTCAACAAGTATGTGAAGAATACGAAAGCATGTGTCTGATGAGTGAAAATCCCAGGCCTAACCTAGACCTAACATGCGTTATCCTCAAAAATATTGATCGAAACCAGGTTTGATGGACTGTTTCCGTGTGGTGCCACACTGCTACGTGATCCAAACCAGAAAAAACCCAGGATCTGTTCAACAAGCATGTGAGGAACGCGAAAGTATGAGTCTGATGAGTGAAAATCCCAGGCCTAACCTAGACCTAACATGCGTTATCCTCAAAATTATTGATCGAAACCTGGTTTAATCGACTGTTTCAGTGTGGTACCACATTACTACGTGACCCAAACCAGAAAAAACCCAGGATCTGTTCAACAAGTATGTGAAAAACGCGAAAGTATGAGCCTGATGAGGGCAAATCCCAGACCTATCCCAGACCAAACTTGCGTTATCCTCTAAAATATTGATCGAAACCAGGTTTAATCGACTGTCTCAGTGTGGTACCACATTGCTACGTGATCCAAACCAGAAAAAACCCAGGATCCGTTCTACAAGTATGTGAAGAATACGAAAGCATGTGTCTGATGAGTGAAAATCCCAGGCCTAACCTAGACCTAACATGCGTTATCCTCAAAATTATTGATCGAAACCTGGTTTAATCGACTGTTTCAGCGTGGTACCACATTACTACGTGATACAATCCAGAAACAGCCCAGGATCTAGTCATGAAGTATGAGAAATATGCGAAAGTATGAGCCTGATGAGGGCAAATCCTAGACCTAACCCAAACCTAACATGCGTTATCCTCTAAAATATTGATCCAAACCAGGTTTAATGGACTGCTTCAGTGTGGTACCACTTCACTACGCGATCCAAAGCAGAAATAACCCTCGATCAGGCCAACATGTATGTTAAAACTGCGAAAGTATGACCCTGATGAGGGCAAACCCCAGGCCTAACCTAGACCTGACATGCGTTGTCCTCTAAAATATTGATGTAAACCAGGTATAATTTACAGTTTCAGTGTTGTACGTCATTGCTACGTGATGCAATCCAGAAAAAGCCCAGGATCTAGCCATCAAGTATGAGAAATATGCGAAAGAATGAGCCTGATGAGAGCAAATCCCAGACCTAACCTAGACCTAACATGAAATATTCTCCAAAACATTGATCGAAACCAGGTGTAATTGACTGCTTCAGTGTGGTCCCACATTACTACGTGATCCAAACCAGAAAAAACCCAGGATCCGTTCAACAAGTATGTGAAGAATGCGAAAGTATGTGTCTGATGAGTGAAAATCCCAGGCCTAACCTAGACCTAACATGCGTTATCCTCAAAAATATTGATCGAAACCTGGTTTAATCGACTATTTCAGTGTGGTACCACAGTACTACGTGACCCAAACCAGAAAAACCCCAGGATCTGTTCAACAAGTATGTGAAAAACGCGAAAGTATGAGTCTGACGAGGGCAAATCCTAGACCTAACCCAGACCTATCATGCGTTATCCTCTAAAATATTTATCATGACCAGGTTTAATTGATTGTTTCAGTGTGGTCCCACATTACTACGTGATCCAAACCAGAAAAATCCCAGGATCCGTTCAAAAAGTATGTGAAGAATGCGAACGTATGAGTCTGATGAGGGCAAATCCCAGACCTATCCCAGACCTAACATGCGTTATCCTCTAAAATATTTATCAATACCAGGTTTAATTGATTGTTTCAGTGTGATCCCACATTACTATGTGATCCAAACCAGAAAAAACCCAGGATCCGTTCAGAAAGTATGTGAAGAATGCGAAAGTATGAGTCTGATGAGTGAAAATCCCAGACCTAACCTAGACCTAACATGCGTTATCCTCTAAAATATTTGTCATGACCAGGTTTAATTGATTGTTTCAGTGTGGTCCCACATTACTACGTGATCCAAACCAGAAAAAACCCAGGATCTGTTCAACAAGTATGTGAAAAACGCGAAAGTATGAGCCTGATGAGAGCAAATCCCAGACCTCTCCCAGCCCTAACTTGCGTTGTCCTCTAAGATATTGATGGAAACCAGGTTTAATTGACTGTTTCAGTGTTGTACTTCATTACTACGTGATGCAATCCAGAAAAAGCCCAGGATCTAGCCATGAAGTATGAGAAATATGCGAAAGAATGAGCCTGATGAGAGCAAATCCCAGACCTAACCTAGACCTAACATGAAATATTCTCCAAAACATTGATCGAAACCAGGTGTAATTGACTGCTTCAGTGTGGTCCCACATTACTACGTGATCCAAACCAGAAAAAACCCAGGATCCGTTCAACAAGTATGTGAAGAATGCGAAAGTATGAGTCTGATGAGTGAAAATCCCCGGCCTAACCTAGACCTAACATGCGTTATCCTCAAAACTATTGATCGAAACCAGGTTTAATCGACTGTTTCAGTGTGGTACCACACTACTACGTGACCCAAACCGGAAAAAACCCAGGATCTGTTCAACAAGTATGTGAAAAACGCGAAAGTGTGAGCCTGATGAGGGCAAATCCCAGACCTATCCCTGACCTAACTTGCGTTGTCCTCTATGATATTGATGGAAACCAGGTTTAATTGACTGTTTCAGTGTTGTACTTCATTACTACGTGATGCAATCCAGAAAAAGCCCAGGATCTAGCCATCAAGTATGAGATATATGCGAAAGTATGAGCCTGATGTGGGCGAATCCCAGACCTATCCCAGACCTAACATGCGTTATCCTCTAAAATAGATATCATGACCAGGTTTAATTGATTGTTTCAGTGTGGTCCCACATTACTACGTGATCCAAACCAGAAAAAACCCAGGATCCGATCAACAAGTATGTGAAGAATGCGAAAGTATGAGTCTGATGAGTGAAAATCCCAGGGCTAACCCAGACCTAACATGCGTTATCCTCTAAAATATTGATCCAAACCAGGTTTAATGGACTGTTTCAGTGTGGTACCACTTCACTACGTGATCCAAAGCAGAAAAAACCCTCGCTCAGGTCAACATGTATGTAAAAACTGCGGAAGTATGACCCTGATGAGGGCAAATCCCAGGCCTAACCTAGACCTAACATGCGTTGTCCTCTAAAATATTGATGGAAACCAGATATAATTGACTGTTTCAGTGTTGTACTTCATTACTATGTGATGCAATCCAGAAAAAGCCCAGGATCTAGCCATCAAGTATGAGAAATATGCGAAAGAATGAGCCTGATGAGAGCAAATCCCAGACCTAACCTAGACCTAACATGAAATATTCTCCAAAACATTGATCGAAACCAGGTGTAATTGACTGCTTCAGTGTGGTCCCACATTACTACGTGATCCAAACCAGAAAAAACCCAGGATCCGTTCAACAAGTATGTGAAGAATGCGAAAGTATGAGTCTGATGAGTGAAAATCGCCGGCCTAACCTAGACCTAACATGCGTTATCCTCAAGACTATTGATCGAAACCAGGTTTAATCGACTGTTTCAGTGTGGTACCACGCTACTACGTGACCCAAACCGGAAAAAACCCAGGATCTGTTCAACAAGTATGTGAAAAACGCGAAAGTGTGAGCCTGATGAGGGCAAATCCCAGACCTATCCCTGACCTAACTTGCGTTGTCCTCTATGATATTGATGGAAACCAGGTTTAATTGACTGTTTCAGTGTTGTACTTCATTACTACGTGATGCAATCCAGAAAAAGCCCAGGATCTAGCCATCAAGTATGAGATATATGCGAAAGTATGAGCCTGATGTGGGCGAATCCCAGACCTATCCCAGACCTAACATGCGTTATCCTCTAAAATAGATATCATGACCAGGTTTAATTGATTGTTTCAGTGTGGTCCCACATTACTACGTGATCCAAACCAGAAAAAACCCAGGATCCGATCAACAAGTATGTAAAAACTGCGGAAGTATGACCCTGATGAGGGCAAATCCGAGGCCTAACCTAGACCTAACATGCGTTGTCCTCTAAAATATTGATGGAAACCAGGTTTAATTGACTGTTTCAGTGTTGTACTTCATTACTACGTGATGCAATCCAGAAAAAGCCCAGGATCTAGCCATCAAGTATGAGAAATATGCGAAAGAATGAGCCTGATGAGAGCAAATCCCAGACCTAACCTAGACATAACACGAATTATTCTCTAAAATATTGATCAAAACCAGGTTTAATTGACAATTTCAGTGTGGTACCACATTACTACGTGATCCAATCCAGAAATAGCCCAGGATCCAGCCATAAAGTATGAGATATATGCGAAAGTATGAGCCTGATGGTGGCAAATCCTAGACCTAACCCACACCTAACATGCGTCATCCTCTAAAATATTTATCAAGACCAGGTTTAATTGAATGTTTCAGTGTGGTACCACATTTCTACGTGATCCAGACCAGTTAAAACCCAGGATCCGTTCAACAAGTATGTGAGGAATGCGAAAGTATGAGTCTGATGTGTGAAAAACCCCGGCCTAACCTAGACCTAACATGCGTTATCCTCGAAACCTGGTTTATTCGACTGTTTCAGTGTGGTACCACATTACTATGTGATCCAAACCAGAAAATAACCCAGGATCTGTTCAACGAGTATGCGAAGTGTGCGAAAGTATGAGTCTGATGAGGGCAAATCCCAGACCTATCCCAGACCTAACATGCGTTATCCTCTAAAATAATTATCAATACCAGGTTTAATTGATTGTTTCAGTGTGGTCCCACATTACTACGTCATCCAAACCAGAAAAAACCCAGGATCCGTTCAAAAAGTATGTGAAGAATGCGAAAGTATGAGTCTGATGAGAGCAAATCCCAGACCTAACCTAGACCTAACATGAATTATTCTCTAAAATACTTATCATGACCAGGTTTAATTGATCGTTTCAGGAGGTACCACATTACTACGTGACCCAATCCAGAAATAGCCCAGGATCCAGCCATGAAGTATGAGAAATATGCGAAAGTATGAGCCTGATGGAGGCAAATCCTAGACCTAACCCAGACCTAACATGCGTCATCCTCTAAAATATTTATCAAGACCAGGTTTAATTGAATGTTTCAGCGTGGTACCACATTACTACGTGATCCAAACCAGTAAAAACCCAGGATCCGTTCAAAAAGTATCTGAAGAATGCGAAAGTATGAGTCTGATGAGTGAAAATCCCAGACCTAACCTAGACCTAACATGCGTTATCCTCTAAAATATTGATCCAAACCAGGTTTAATGGACTGTTTCAGTGTGGTACCACACTACTACGTGATCCAAACCAGAAAAAAACCAGGATCTGTTCAGCAAGTATGTGAAAAACGCGAAAGTATGAGCCTGATGAGGGCGAATCCCAGACCTATCCCAGACCTAACTTGCGTTATTCTCTAAAATATTGATCCAAACCAGGTTTAGTGGACTGTTTCAGTGTGGTACCACAGTACTACGTGACCCAAACCAGAAAAACCCCAGGATCTGTTCAACAAGTATGTGAAAAACGCGAAAGTATGAGTCTGACGAGGGCAAATCCTAGACCTAACCCAGACCTATCATGCGTTATCCTCTAAAATATTTATCATGACCAGGTTTAATTGATTGTTTCAGTGTGGTCCCACATTACTACGTGATCCAAACCAGAAAAATCCCAGGATCCGTTCAAA
Source organism: Colletes latitarsis (assembly GCF_051014445.1). NCBI lineage: Eukaryota > Metazoa > Arthropoda > Insecta > Hymenoptera > Colletidae > Colletes > Colletes latitarsis. The sequence continues at coordinate 21,536,384 of NW_027488366.1, read as the reverse complement.
AAGTATGTGAAGAATGCGAACGTATGAGTCTGATGAGGGCAAATCCCAGACCTATCCCAGACCTAACATGCGTTATCCTCTAAAATATTTATCAATACCAGGTTTAATTGATTGTTTCAGTGTGATCCCACATTACTATGTGATCCAAACCAGAAAAAACCCAGGATCCGTTCAGAAAGTATGTGAAGAATGCGAAAGTATGAGTCTGATGAGTGAAAATCCCAGACCTAACCTAGACCTAACATGCGTTATCCTCTAAAATATTTGTCATGACCAGGTTTAATTGATTGTTTCAGTGTGGTCCCACATTACTACGTGATCCAAACCAGAAAAAACCCAGGATCTGTTCAACAAGTATGTGAAAAACGCGAAAGTATGAGCCTGATGAGAGCAAATCCCAGACCTCTCCCAGCCCTAACTTGCGTTGTCCTCTAAGATATTGATGGAAACCAGGTTTAATTGACTGTTTCAGTGTTGTACTTCATTACTACGTGATGCAATCCAGAAAAAGCCCAGGATCTAGCCATGAAGTATGAGAAATATGCGAAAGAATGAGCCTGATGAGAGCAAATCCCAGACCTAACCTAGACCTAACATGAAATATTCTCCAAAACATTGATCGAAACCAGGTGTAATTGACTGCTTCAGTGTGGTCCCACATTACTACGTGATCCAAACCAGAAAAAACCCAGGATCCGTTCAACAAGTATGTGAAGAATGCGAAAGTATGAGTCTGATGAGTGAAAATCCCCGGCCTAACCTAGACCTAACATGCGTTATCCTCAAAACTATTGATCGAAACCAGGTTTAATCGACTGTTTCAGTGTGGTACCACACTACTACGTGACCCAAACCGGAAAAAACCCAGGATCTGTTCAACAAGTATGTGAAAAACGCGAAAGTGTGAGCCTGATGAGGGCAAATCCCAGACCTATCCCTGACCTAACTTGCGTTGTCCTCTATGATATTGATGGAAACCAGGTTTAATTGACTGTTTCAGTGTTGTACTTCATTACTACGTGATGCAATCCAGAAAAAGCCCAGGATCTAGCCATCAAGTATGAGATATATGCGAAAGTATGAGCCTGATGTGGGCGAATCCCAGACCTATCCCAGACCTAACATGCGTTATCCTCTAAAATAGATATCATGACCAGGTTTAATTGATTGTTTCAGTGTGGTCCCACATTACTACGTGATCCAAACCAGAAAAAACCCAGGATCCGATCAACAAGTATGTGAAGAATGCGAAAGTATGAGTCTGATGAGTGAAAATCCCAGGGCTAACCCAGACCTAACATGCGTTATCCTCTAAAATATTGATCCAAACCAGGTTTAATGGACTGTTTCAGTGTGGTACCACTTCACTACGTGATCCAAAGCAGAAAAAACCCTCGCTCAGGTCAACATGTATGTAAAAACTGCGGAAGTATGACCCTGATGAGGGCAAATCCCAGGCCTAACCTAGACCTAACATGCGTTGTCCTCTAAAATATTGATGGAAACCAGGTTTAATTGACTGTTTCAGTGTTGTACTTCATTACTATGTGATGCAATCCAGAAAAAGCCCAGGATCTAGCCATCAAGTATGAGAAATATGCGAAAGAATGAGCCTGATGAGAGCAAATCCCAGACCTAACCTAGACCTAACATGAAATATTCTCCAAAACATTGATCGAAACCAGGTGTAATTGACTGCTTCAGTGTGGTCCCACATTACTACGTGATCCAAACCAGAAAAAACCCAGGATCCGTTCAACAAGTATGTGAAGAATGCGAAAGTATGAGTCTGATGAGTGAAAATCGCCGGCCTAACCTAGACCTAACATGCGTTATCCTCAAGACTATTGATCGAAACCAGGTTTAATCGACTGTTTCAGTGTGGTACCACGCTACTACGTGACCCAAACCGGAAAAAACCCAGGATCTGTTCAACAAGTATGTGAAAAACGCGAAAGTGTGAGCCTGATGAGGGCAAATCCCAGACCTATCCCTGACCTAACTTGCGTTGTCCTCTATGATATTGATGGAAACCAGGTTTAATTGACTGTTTCAGTGTTGTACTTCATTACTACGTGATGCAATCCAGAAAAAGCCCAGGATCTAGCCATCAAGTATGAGATATATGCGAAAGTATGAGCCTGATGTGGGCGAATCCCAGACCTATCCCAGACCTAACATGCGTTATCCTCTAAAATAGATATCATGACCAGGTTTAATTGATTGTTTCAGTGTGGTCCCACATTACTACGTGATCCAAACCAGAAAAAACCCAGGATCCGATCAACAAGTATGTAAAAACTGCGGAAGTATGACCCTGATGAGGGCAAATCCGAGGCCTAACCTAGACCTAACATGCGTTGTCCTCTAAAATATTGATGGAAACCAGGTTTAATTGACTGTTTCAGTGTTGTACTTCATTACTACGTGATGCAATCCAGAAAAAGCCCAGGATCTAGCCATCAAGTATGAGAAATATGCGAAAGAATGAGCCTGATGAGAGCAAATCCCAGACCTAACCTAGACATAACACGAATTATTCTCTAAAATATTGATCAAAACCAGGTTTAATTGACAATTTCAGTGTGGTACCACATTACTACGTGATCCAATCCAGAAATAGCCCAGGATCCAGCCATAAAGTATGAGATATATGCGAAAGTATGAGCCTGATGGTGGCAAATCCTAGACCTAACCCACACCTAACATGCGTCATCCTCTAAAATATTTATCAACACCAGGTTTAATTGAATGTTTCAGTGTGGTACCACATTTCTACGTGATCCAGACCAGTTAAAACCCAGGATCCGTTCAACAAGTATGTGAGGAATGCGAAAGTATGAGTCTGATGTGTGAAAAACCCCGGCCTAACCTAGACCTAACATGCGTTATCCTCGAAACCTGGTTTATTCGACTGTTTCAGTGTGGTACCACATTACTATGTGATCCAAACCAGAAAATAACCCAGGATCTGTTCAACGAGTATGCGAAGTGTGCGAAAGTATGAGTCTGATGAGGGCAAATCCCAGACCTATCCCAGACCTAACATGCGTTATCCTCTAAAATAATTATCAATACCAGGTTTAATTGATTGTTTCAGTGTGGTCCCACATTACTACGTCATCCAAACCAGAAAAAACCCAGGATCCGTTCAAAAAGTATGTGAAGAATGCGAAAGTATGAGTCTGATGAGAGCAAATCCCAGACCTAACCTAGACCTAACATGAATTATTCTCTAAAATACTTATCATGACCAGGTTTAATTGATCGTTTCAGGAGGTACCACATTACTACGTGACCCAATCCAGAAATAGCCCAGGATCCAGCCATGAAGTATGAGAAATATGCGAAAGTATGAGCCTGATGGAGGCAAATCCTAGACCTAACCCAGACCTAACATGCGTCATCCTCTAAAATATTTATCAAGACCAGGTTTAATTGAATGTTTCAGCGTGGTACCACATTACTACGTGATCCAAACCAGTAAAAACCCAGGATCCGTTCAAAAAGTATCTGAAGAATGCGAAAGTATGAGTCTGATGAGTGAAAATCCCAGACCTAACCTAGACCTAACATGCGTTATCCTCTAAAATATTGATCCAAACCAGGTTTAATGGACTGTTTCAGTGTGGTACCACACTACTACGTGATCCAAACCAGAAAAAAACCAGGATCTGTTCAGCAAGTATGTGAAAAACGCGAAAGTATGAGCCTGATGAGGGCAAATCCCAGACCTATCCCAGACCTAACTTGCGTTGTCCTCTAAGATATTGATGGAAACCAGGTTTAATTGACTGTTTCAGTGTTGTACTTCATTACTACGTGATGCAATCCAGAAACAGCCCAGGATCTAGCCATGAAGTATGAGAAATATGCGAATGTATGAGCCTGATGAGGGCGAATCCCAGACCTATCCCAGACCTAACTTGCGTTATTCTCTAAAATATTGATCCAAACCAGGTTTAGTGGACTGTTTCAGTGTGGTACCACACTACTACGTGACCCAAACCGGAAAAAACCCAGGATCTGTTCAACAAGTATGTGAAAAACGCGAAAGTATGAGCCTGATGAGGGCAAATCCCAGACCTATCCAAGACCTAACTTGCGTTGTCCTCTAAGATATTGATGGAAACCAGGTTTAATCGACTGTTTCAGTGTTGTACTTCATTACTACGTGATGCAATCCAGAAAAAGCCCAGGATCTAGCCATCAAGTATGAGAAATATGCGAAAGAATGAGCCTGATGAGAGCAAATCCCAGACCTAACCTAGACCTAACATGAATTATTCTCTAAAATATTGATGGAAACCAGGTTTAATTGACTGTTTCAGTGTTGCACTTCGTTACTACGTGATCCAAACCAGTAAAAACCCAGGATCCGTTCAACAACTATGTGAAGAATGCGAAAGTATGAGTGTGATGAGTGAAAAACCCCGGCCTAACCTAGACCTAACATGCGTTATCCTCAAAAATATTGATCGAAATCTGGTTTAATCGTCTGTTTCAGTGTGGTACCACATTACTATGTGATCCAAACCAGAAAATAACCCAGGATCTGTTCAACGAGTATGTGAAGTGTGCGAAAGTATGAGTCTGATGAGGGCAAATCCCAGAACTATCCCAGAGCTAACATGCGTTATCCTCTAAAATATTTATCAAGACCAGGTTTAATTGAATGTTTCAGTGTGGTACCACATTACTACGTGATCCTAACCCGTAAAAACCCAGGATCCGTTCAACAAGTATGTGAAGAATGCGAAAGTATGAGCCTGATGAGGGCGAAACCCAGACCTAACCCAGACCTAACTTGCGTTATCCACTAAAATATTGATCGAAATAAGGTATAATTGATTGTTTCAGCGTGGTACCACATTACTACGTGATACAATCCAGAAACAGCCCAGGGTCTAGCCATGAAGTATGAGAAATATGCGAAAGTATGAGCCTGATGAGGGCAAATCCAAGACCTAACCCAAACCTACCATGCGTTATCCTCTAAAATATTTATCAAGACCAGGTTTAATTGAATGTTTCAGTGTGGTACCACATTACTACGTGAACCAAACCAGAAAAAACTCTGTATCTGTTCAACAAGTATGTGAAGAATGCTAAAGTATGAGTCTGATGAGTGAAAATCCCAGGGCTAACCTAGACCTAACATGCGTTATCCTCTAAAATATTGATCCAAGCCAGGTTTAATGGACTGTTTCAGTGTGGTACCACTTTACTGCGTGATCCAAAGCAGAAAAAACCCTCGATCAGGTCAACATATATGTTAAAACTGCGAAAGTATGTCCCTGATGTGGGCAAATCCCAGGCCTAACCTAGACCTAACATGCGTTGTCCTCTAAAATATTGATGGAAACCAGGTTTAATTGACTGTTTCAGTGTTGCACTTCATTACTACGTCATCCAAACTAGTAAAAACCCAGGATCCGTTCAACAGGTATGTGAAGAATGCGAAAGTATGAGTCTGATGAGGTCAAATCCCAGACCTATCCCAGACCTAACTTGCGTTATCCTCTAAAATATTGTTCGAAACCAGGTTTAATCGACTGTTTCAGTGTGGTACCACATTACTACGTGAACCAAACCAGAAAAGACCCAGGATCCGCTCAACAAGTATGTGAAGAATGCGAAAGTATGAGTCTGATGAGTGAAAATCCCAGACCTAACCTAGACCTAACATGCGTTATCCTCTAAAATATTGATCCAAACCAGGTTTAATTGACTGTTTCAGTGTGGTACCACATTACTACGTGATCCAAACCAGTAACAGCCCAGGATCCAGCCATGAAGTATGAGAAATATGCGAAAGTATGAGCCTGATGAGGGCAAATCCTAGACCTAACCCAGACCTAACATGCGTTATCCTCTAAAATATTTATCAAGACCAGGTTCAATTGATTGTTTCAGTGTGGTCCCACATTACTAAGTGATCCAAACCAGAAAAAACCCAGGATCCGTTCAACAAGTATATGAAGAATGCGAAAGTATGAGTCTGATGAGTGATAATCCCAGGCCTAACCTAGACCTAACATGAATTATTCTCTAAAATATTGATCGAAACCAGATTTAATTGACTGCTTCAGTGTGGTACCACACTAATTCGTGATCCAAACCAGAAAAAACGCAGCATCTGTTCAACAAGTATGTGAAAAACGCGAAACTGTGAGCCTGATGAGGGCAAATTTCAGACCTATCCCAGACCTAACTTGCGTTGTCCTCTAAGATATTGATGGGAACCAGGTTTATGTGACTGTTTCAGTGTTGTACTTCATTACTACGTGATGCGATCAAGAAAAAGCCCAGGATCTAGCCATCATGTATGAGACATATGCGAAAGAATAAGCCTGATGAGGGCAATTCCTAGACCTAACCCAGACCTAACATGCGTTATCCTCTAAAATATTTATCCAGACCAGGTTTCATTGAATGTTTCAGTGTGGTACCACTTTACTACGAGATCCAATCCAGAAATAGCCCAGGATCTAGCCATGAAATATGAGAAATATGCGAAAGTAAGAGCCTGATGAGGGCAAATCCTAGACCTATCCCAGGCCTAACTTGCGTTATCCTCCAAAATATTGATCGAAACCAGGTTTAGTTGACTTTTTCAGCGTGGTACCACATTACTACGTGACCCAAACCAGAAAAAACCCAGGATCTGTTCAACAAGTATGTGAAAAACGCGAAAGTATGAGCCTGATGATGGCAAATCCCAGACCTATCCCAGACCTAACTTGCGTTATCCTCTAAAATATTGGTCGAAACCAGGTTTAATTGACTGTTTCAGTGTGGAACCACATTACTACGTGATCCAATCCAGAAATAGCCCAGGATCTAGCCATGAAGTATGAGAAATATGCGAAAGTAAGAGCCTGATGAGGGCAGATCCTAGACCTATCCCAGACCTAACTTGCGTTATCCTCCAAAATATTGATCCAAACCAGGTTTAATGGACTGTTTCAGTGTGGTACCACACTACTACGTGATCCAAACCAGAAAAAACCCAGGATCTGTTCAACAAGTATGTGAAAAACCCTCATCAGGCTCATACTTTCGCGTTTTTCACATACTTGTTGAACAGATACTGGGTTTTTTCCTGTTTGGGTCACGTAGTAGTGTGGTACCACACTGAAACAGTCAATTAAACCAGGTTTCTATGAATATTTTTGAGGACAACGCATGTTAGGCCTAGGTTAGGCCTGGGATTTGCCCTCATCAGGGTCATACTTTCGCATATTTCTCATACTTCATGGCCAGATCCTGGGCTATTTCTGGATTGGATCACGTAGTAATGTGGTACCACACTGAAACAGTCGATTAAACCAGGTTTCTATGAATATTCTTGAGGATAACGCATGTTAGGCCTAGGTTAGGCCTGGGATTTGCCCTCATCAGGGTCATACTTTCGCAGTTTTAACATACATGTTGGCCTGATCGAGGGTTTTTTCTGCTTTGGATCACGTAGTGAAGTGGTACCGCACTGAAGCAGACCATTAAACCTGGTTTGGATCAATATTTTAGAGGATAACGCATGTTAGGTCTAGGTTGGGCCTGGGATTTTCACTCATCACACACATATTTTCGCATTCTTCACATACTTGTTGAACGGATCCTGGGTTTTTTCTGGTGTGGATCACGTAATAATGTGGGACCACACTGAAACAATCAATTAAACCTGGTCATGATCAATATTTTAGAGAATAATTCATGTTGTGGCTAGGTTAGGTCTAGGATTTGCCCTCATCAGGCTCATACTTTCGCATATTTCTCATACTTCATGGCTAGATCCTGGGCTGTTTCTGGATTGTATCACGTAGTAATGTGGTACCACACTGAAACAGTCGATTAAACCAGGTTTCGATCAATATTTTTGAGGATAACGCATGTTAGGTCCAGGTTAGGCCTGGGATTTTCACTCATCAGACACATACTTTCGCATTCTTCACATACTTGTTGAACGGATCCTGGGCTTTTTCTGGATTGCATCACGTAGTAATGAAGTACCACGCTGAAACAGTCAATTAAACCTGGTCTGGATAAATATTTTAGAGGATAACGCATCTTAGGTCTGTGTTAGGTCTAAGATTTGCCCTCCTCAGGCTCACAGTTTCGCGTTTTTCGCATACTTGTTCAACAGATCCTCGGTTTTCTCTGGTTTGGATCACGAAGTAGTGAGGTACCACACTGAAACAGTCCATTAAACCTGGTTTCGCTCAATATCTTAGAAGATAACGCATGTTAGGTCTAGGTTAGGCCTGGGATTTGCCCTCATCAGGGTCATACTTTCGCAGTTTTAACATGCATGTTGACCTGATCGAGGGTTTTTTCTGCTATGGATCACGTAGTAAAGTGGTACCACACTAAAACAGTCAATTAAACCTGGTTTCGATCAATATTTTAGAGGATAACGCAAGTTAGGCCTGGGATAGGTCTAGGATTTGCCCTCATCAGGCTCATACTTTCGCATATTTCTCATACTTCATGGCTAGATCCTGGACTATTACTGGTTTGGATCACGTAGTAATGTGGTACCACACTGAAACAGTCAATTAAACCTGGTTTCGATCAATATTTTAGAGAATAATTCATGTTAGGTCTGGGTTAGGTCTAGGATTTGCTCTCATCAGGCTCATACTTTCGCATATTTCTTATACTTCATGGATAGATCCTGGGCTATTTTCTGGTTTGGATCACATAGTAATGTGGTACCACACTGAAACAGTTGATTAAACCAGGTTTCGATCAATATTCTTGAGGATAACGCATGTTAGGTCTAGGTTAGCCCTGAGATTTTCACTCATCAGACACATTCTTTCGCATTCTTCACATACCTGTTGAACGGATCCTGGGTTTTCTCTGGTTTGGATCACGAAGTAGTGAGGTACCACACTGAAACAGTCCATTAAACCTGGTTTCGCTCAATATCTTAGAAGATAACGCATGTTAGGTCTGGGTTAGGTCTAGGATTTGCTCTCGTCAGGCTCATACTTTCGCATATTTCTCATACTTGTTGAACAGATCCTGGGTTTTTTCTGGATTGGATCACGTAGTAATGTGGTACCACACTGAAACTGTCAATTAAACCTGGTTTCCATCAATATTTTAGAGGACAATGCAAGTTAGGTCTGGGATAGGTCTAGGATTTGCTCTCGTCAGGCTCATACTTTCGCATATTTCTCATACTTGTTGAACAGATCCTGGGTTTTTTCTGCTTTGGATCACGTAGTAAAGTGGTACCACACTAAAGCAGTCAATTAAACCTGGTTTCGATCAATATTTTAGAGGATAACGCAAGTTAGGCCTGGAATAGGTCTAGGATTTGCCCACATCAGGCTCATGCTTTCGCATATTTCTCATACTTCATGGCTAGATCCTGGGCTATTTTCTGGTTTGGATCACATAGTAATGTGGTACCACACTGAAACAGTTGATTAAACCAGGTTTCGATCAATATTCTTGAGGATAACGCATGTTAGGTCTAGGTTAGCCCTGAGATTTTCACTCATCAGACACATTCTTTCGCATTCTTCACATACCTGTTGAACGGATCCTGGGTTTTCTCTGGTTTGGATCACGAAGTAGTGAGGTACCACACTGAAACAGTCCATTAAACCTGGTTTCGCTCAATATCTTAGAAGATAACGCATGTTAGGTCTGGGTTAGGTCTAGGATTTGCTCTCGTCAGGCTCATACTTTCGCATATTTCTCATACTTGTTGAACGGATCCTGGGTTTTTCCTGGTTTGGATCAGGTAGTAATGTGGTACCACACTGAAACAGTCAATTAAACCTGGTTTCGATCAATATTTTAGAGAATAATTCATGTTAGGTCTGGGTTAGGTCTAGGATTTGCTCTCATCAGGCTCATACTTTCGCATATTTCTTATACTTCATGGCTAGATCCTGGGCTGTTTCTGGATTTTATCACGTAGTAATGTGGTACCACGCTGAAACAGTCAATTAAACCTGGTGTGGATAAATATTTTAGAGGATAACGCATCTTAGGTCTGTGTTAGGTCTAAGATTTGCCCTCCTCAGGCTCACAGTTTCGCGTTTTTCGCATACTTGTTGAACAGATCCTGGGCTTTTTCTGGATGGCATCACGTAGTATTGTGGTACCACACTGAAACAGTCGATTAAACCAGGTTTCGATCAATATTTTTGAGTATAGCGCATGTTAGGTCTAGGTTAGGCCTGGGATTTTCACTCATCAGACTCATACTTTCGCATTCTTCACATACTTGTTGAACGGATCTTGGGTTTTTCTGGTGTGGATCACGTAGTAATGTGGCACCACACTGATACAATCAATTAAACCTGGTCTTGATAAATATTTTAGAGGATAACGCATGTTAGGTCTGGGTTAGGTCTAGGATTTGCCCTCATCCGGCTCATACTTTCGCATATTTCTCATACTTCATGGCCGTATCCTGGACTATTACTGGTTTGGATCACGTAGTAATGTGGTACCACACTGAAACAGTCAATTAAACCTGGTTTCGATCAATATTTTAGAGAATAATTCATGTTAGGTCTGGGTTAGTTCTGGGATTTGCTCTCATCAGGCTCATTCTTTCGCATATTTCTCATACTTGATGGCTCGATCCTGGGCTTTTTCTGGATTCCATCACGTAGTAATGAAGTACAACACTGAAACAGTCAATTAAACCTGGTTTCCATCAATATCTTAGAGGACAACGCAAGTTAGGCCTGGGATAGGTCTGGGATTCGCCCTCATCAGGCTCATACTTTCGCACACTTCACAGACTCGCTTAGCAGATCCTGGGTTTTTTCTGGTTTGGTTCACGTAGTAATGTGGTACCACACTGAAACATTCAGTTAAACCTGGTCTTGATAAATATTTTTGAGGATAACGCATGTTAGGTCTGGGTGAGGTCTAGGATTTGCCCTCATCAGGCTCATACTTTCGCATATTTATTATACTTCATGGATAGATCCTGGGCTATTTTCTGGTTTGGATCACATAGTAATGTGGTACCACACTGAAACATTCGATTAAACCAGGTTTCGATCAATATTCTTGAGGATAACGCATGTTAGGTCTAGGTAAGGCCTGGGATTTTCACTCATCAGGCTCATACTTTCGCATATTTCTCATACTTCATGGCTAGATCCTGGGCTATTTCTGGATTGGATCACGTAGTAATGTGGTAACACACTGAAACATTCAATGAAACCTGGTCTGGATAAATATTTTAGAGGATAACGCATCTTAGGTCTGTGTTAGGTCTAAGATTTGCCCTCCTCAGGCTCACAGTTTCGCGTTTTTCGCATACTTGTTGAACAGATCCTGGGTTTTCTCTGGTTTGGATCACGAAGTAGTGAGGTACCACACTGAAACAGTCCATTAAACCTGGTTTCGCTCAATATCTTAGAAGATAACGCATGTTAGGTCTAGGTTAGGCCTGGGATTTGCCCTCATCAGGGTCATACTTTCGCAGTTTTAACATGCATGTTGACCTGATCAAGGGTTTTTTCTGCTTTGGATCACGTAGTAAAGTGGTACCACACTAAAACAGTCAATTAAACCTGGTTTCGATCAATATTTTAGAGGATAACGTAAGTTAGGCCTGGGATAGGTCTAGGATTTGCCCTCATCAGGCTCATTCTTTCGCATATTTCTCATACTTGATGGATAGATCCTGGGCATTTTCTGGATTGCATCACGTAGTATTGTGGTACCACACTGAAACAGTCGATTAAACCAGGTTTCGATCAATATTTTTGAGGATAACGCATGTTAGGTCTAGGTTAGGCCTGGGATTTTCACTCATCAGACTCATACTTTCGCATTCTTCACATACTTGTTGAACGGATCTTGGGTTTTTTCTGGTGTGGATCGCGTAGTAATGTGGTACCACACTGATACAATCAATTAAACCTGGTCTTGATAAATATTTTAGAGGATAACGCATGTTAGGTCTGGGTTAGGTCTAGGATTTGCCCTCATCAGGCTCATACTTTCGCATATTTCTCATACTTCATGGCTGGATCCTGGGCTGTTACTGGTTTGGATCACGTAGTAATGTGGTACCACACTGAAACAGTCAATTAAACCTGGTTTCGATCAATATTTTAGAGAATAATTCATGTTAGGCCTGGGTTAGGTCTGGGATTTGCTCTCATCAGGCTCATTCTTTCGCATATTTCTCAAACTTGATGGCTAGATCCTGGGCTTTTTCTGGATTGCATCACGTAGTAATGAAGTACAACACTGAAACAGTCAATTAAACCTGGTTTCGATAAATATTTTAGAGAATAATTCATGTTAGGTCTAGGTTAGGCGTGGGATTTGCCCTCATCAGGGTCATACTTTCGCAGTTCTAACATACATATTGACCTGATCGAGTGTTTTTTCTGCTTTGGATCACGTAGTAAAGTGGTACCACACTGAAACAGTCCACTAAACCTGGTTTGGATCAATATTTTAGAGGATAATGCATGTTAGGTCTAGGTTAGCCCTGAGATTTTCACTCATCAGACTCATACTTTCGCTTTCTTCAGATACTTGTTGAACAGATCCTGGGATTTTTCTGGTATGGATCACGTAGTAATGTGGTACCATACTGAAACATTCAGTTAAACCTGGTCTTGATAAATATTTTTGAGGATAACGCATGTTAGGTCTGGGTTAGGTCTAGGATTTGCCCTCATCACGCTCATACTTTCGCATATTTCTCATACTTCATGGCTAGATCCTGGGCTATTTCTGGATTGGATCACGTAGTAATGTGGTACCACACTGAAACAGCCCACAAAACCTGGTTCCGATCAATATTTCAGAGGATAACGAAAGTTATGTCTAGGTTAGGCCTGGGATTTCGTCTCATCAGACTCATGCTTTCGCATTTTTCACATACTTGTGGAACAAATCCTGGGTTTTTTCTGGTATGGATCACGTAGTAATGTGGTACCACACTGAAACATTCAGTTAAACCTGGTCTTGATAAATATTTTTGAGGATAACGCATGTTAGGTCTGAGTTAGGTCTAGGATTTGCCCTCATCAGGATCATACTTTCGCATATTTCCTATACTTCATGGATAGATCCTGGGCTATTTTCTGGTTTGGATCACATAGTAATGTGGTACCACACTGAAACAGTCGATTAAAACAGGTTTTGATCAATATTTTAGAGGACAATGCAAGTTAGGTCTGGGATAGGTCTGGGATTTGCCCACATCAGGGTCATACTTTCGCATTTTTCACTTACTTGTTGAACAGATCCTGGGTTTTTTCTGGTTTGGATCGCGCAGTAATGTGGTACCACACTGAAACATTCAAATAAACCTGGTCTTGATAAATATTTTAGAGGATAACGCATGTTAGGTTTGGGTTAGGTCTAGGATTTGCCCACATCAGGCTCATACTTTCGCATATTTCTCATACTTCCTGGGCTGTTTCTGGATTGTATCACGTAGTAATGTGGTACCACGCTGAAACAGTCAATTAAACCTTGTTTCGATCAATATTTTAGAGGATAACGCAAGTTAGGTCTGGGATAGGTCTGGGATTCGCCCTCATCAGGCTCATACTTTCGCACACTTCACAGACTCGTTTAACAGATCCTGGGTTTTTTCTGGTTTGGTTCACGTAGTAATGCGGTACCACACTGAAACATTCAATTAAACCTGGTCTTGATCAATATTTTAGAGGATAACGCATGTTAGGTTTGGGTTAGGTCTAGGATTTGCCCACATCAGGCTCATACTTTCGCATTTTTCACATACTTCTTGAACAGATCCTGGCTTTTTCTGGTTTGGATCGCGCAGTAATGTGGTACCACACTGATTCAGCCCACTAAACCTGGTTTCGATCAATATTTTAGAGGATAACGAAAGTTATGTCTAGGTTAGGCCTGGGATTTGCCCTCATCAGACTCATGCTTTCGCATTTTTCACACACTTGTTGAACAGATCCTGGGATTTTTCTGGTATGGATCACGTAGTAATGTGGTACCATACTGAAACATTCAATTAAACCTTGTTTCGATCAATATTTTAGAGGATAACGCAAGTTAGGTCTGGGATAGGTCTGGGATTCGCCCTCATCAGGCTCATACTTTCGCACACTTCACAGACTCGTTTAACAGATCCTGGGTTTTTTCTGGTTTGGTTCACGTAGTAATGCGGTACAACACTGAAACAGTCAATTAAACCTGGTTTCGATAAATATTTTAGAGAATAATTCATGTTAGGTCTAGGTTAGGCGTGGGATTTGCCCTCATCAGGGTCATACTTTCGCAGTTCTAACATACATATTGACCTGATCGAGGGTTTTTTCTGCTTTGGATCACGTAGTAAAGTGGTACCACACTGAAACAGTCCACTAAACCTGGTTTGGATCAATATTTTAGAGGATAATGCATGTTAGGTCTAGGTTAGCCCTGAGATTTTCACTCATCAGACTCATACTTTCGCTTTCTTCAGATACTTGTTGAACAGATCCTGGGATTTTTCTGGTATGGATCACGTAGTAATGTGGTACCATACTGAAACATTCAGTTAAACCTGGTCTTGATAAATATTTTTGAGGATAACGCATGTTAGGACTGGGTTAGGTCTAGGATTTGCCCTCATCACGCTCATACTTTCGCATATTTCTCATACTTCATGGCTAGATCCTGGGCTATTTCTGGATTGGATCACGTAGTAATGTGGTACCACACTGAAACAGCCCACAAAACCTGGTTCCGATCAATATTTCAGAGGATAACGAAAGTTATGTCTAGGTTAGGCCTGGGATTTGCTCTCATCAGACTCATGCTTTCGCATCTTTCACATACTTGTGGAACAAATCCTGGGTTTTTTCTGGTATGGATCACGTAGTAATGTGGTACCACACTGAAACATTCAGTTAAACCTGGTCTTGATAAATATTTTTGAGGATAACGCATGTTAGGTCTGAGTTAGGTCTAGGATTTGCCCTCATCAGGATCATACTTTCGCATATTTCTTATACTTCATGGATAGATCCTGGGCTATTTTCTGGTTTGGATCACATAGTAATGTGGTACCACACTGAAACAGTCGATTAAAACAGGTTTTGATCAATATTTTAGAGGACAATGCAAGTTAGGTCTGGGATAGGTCTGGGATTTGCCCACATCAGGGTCATACTTTCGCATTTTTCACATACTTGTTGAACAGATCCTGGGTTTTTTCTGGTTTGGATCGCGCAGTAATGTGGTACCACACTGAAACATTCAAATAAACCTGGTCTTGATAAATATTTTAGAGGATAACGCATGTTAGGTTTGGGTTAGGTCTAGGATTTGCCCACATCAGGCTCATACTTTCGCATATTTCTCATACTTCCTGGGCTGTTTCTGGATTGTATCACGTAGTAATGTGGTACCACGCTGAAACAGTCAATTAAACCTTGTTTCGATCAATATTTTAGAGGATAACGCAAGTTAGGTTTGGGATAGGTCTGGGATTCGCCCTCATCAGGCTCATACTTTCGCACACTCCACAGACTCGTTTAACAGATCCTGGGTTTTTTCTGGTTTGGTTCACGTAGTAATGCGGTACCACACTGAAACATTCAATTAAACCTGGTCTTGATCAATATTTTAGAGGATAACGCATGTTAGGTTTGGGTTAGGTCTAGGATTTGCCCACATCAGGCTCATACTTTCGCATTTTTCACATACTTCTTGAACAGATCCTGGCTTTTTCTGGTTTGGATCGCGCAGTAATGTGGTACCACACTGAAACAGCCCACTAAACCTGGTTTCGATCAATATTTTAGAGGATAACGAAAGTTATGTCTAGGTTAGGCCTGGGATTTGCCCTCATCAGACTCATGCTTTCGCATTTTTCACATACTTGTTGAACAGATCCTGGGATTTTTCTGGTATGGATCACGTAGTAATGTGGTACCATACTGAAACATTCAGTTAAACCTGGTCTTGATAAATATTTTTGAGGATAACGCATGTTAGGTCTGGGTTAGGTCTAGGATTTGCCCTCATCAGGCTCATACTTTCGCATATTTCTCATACTTCATGGCTAGATCCTGGGCTATTTCTGGATTGGATCACGTAGTAATGTGGCACCACACTGAAACATTCAATGAAACCTGGTCTGGATAAATATTTTAGAGGATAACGCATCTTAGGTCTGTGTTAGGTCTAAGATTTGCCCTCCTCAGGCTCACAGTTTCGCGTTTTTCGCATACTTGTTGGACAGATCCTGGGTTTTCTCTGGTTTGGATCACGTAGTAATGAAGTACAACACTGAAACAGTCAATTAAACCTGGTTTCGATAAATATTTTAGAGAATAATTCATGTTAGGTCTAGGTTAGGCGTGGGATTTGCCCTCATCAGGGTCATACTTTCGCAGTTCTAACATACATATTGACCTGATCGAGTGTTTTTTCTGCTTTGGATCACGTAGTAAAGTGGTACCACACTGAAACAGTCCACTAAACCTGGTTTGGATCAATATTTTAGAGGATAATGCATGTTATGTCTAGGTTAGGCCTGGGATTTGCTCTCATCAGACACATGCTTTCGCATTTTTCACATACTTGTGGAACAAATCCTGGGTTTTTTCTGGTATGGATCACGTAGTAATGTGGTACCACACTGAAACATTCAGTTAAACCTGGTCTTGATAAATATTTTTGAGGATAACGCATGTTAGGTCTGAGTTAGGTCTAGGATTTGCCCTCATCAGGATCATACTTTCGCATATTTCTTATACTTCATGGATAGATCCTGGGCTATTTTCTGGTTTGGATCACATAGTAATGTGGTACCACACTGAAACAGTCGATTAAAACAGGTTTTGATCAATATTCACGAGGATAACGCATGTTAGGTCTAGGTAAGGCCTGGGATTTTCACTCATCAGACTCATTCTTTCGCATTCTTCACATACCTGTTGAACGGATCCTGGGTTTTTTTCTGGTTTGGATCACGTAGTAATGTGGGACCACACTGAAGCAATCAATTAAACCTGGTCTTGATAAATATTTTAGAGGATAACGCATGTTAGGTCTGGGTTAGGTCTAGGATTTGCTCTCGTCAGGCTCATACTTTCGCATATTTCTCATACTTGATGGCTAGATCCTGGGCTTTTTCTGGATTGCATCACGTAGTAATGAAGTACAACACTGAAACAATCAATTAAACCTGGTTTCCATCAATATCTTAGAGGACAACGCAAGTAAGGTCTGCGATGGGTCTGGGATTTGCTCTCATATGACTCATACGTTCGCGTTTTTCACATACTTGTTGAACGGATCCTGGGTTTTTTCTGGTTTGGATCACGTACTAATGTGGTACCACACTGAAACATTCAAATAAACCAGGTCTTGATAAATATTTTAGATGATAACACATGTTAGGTCTGGGTTAGGTCTAGGATTTGCCCTCATCAGGCTCATACTTTCGCATATTTCTCATACTTCATGGCTAGATCCTGGGCTATTTCTGGATTGGATCACGTAGTAATGTGGTACCACACTGAAACGGTCAATTAAACCTGGTTTCGATCAATATTTTAGAGAACAATGCAAGTTAGGTCTGGGATAGGTCTGGGATTTGCCCACATCAAGGTCATACTTTCGCATTTTTCACATACTTGTTGAACAGATCCTAGGTTTTTTCTGGTTTGGATCGCGCAGTAATGTGGTACCACACTGAAACATTCAAATAAACCTGGTCTTGATAAATATTTTAGAGGATAACGCATGTTAGGTTTGGGTTAGGTCTAGGATTTGCCCACATCAGGCTCATACTTTCGCATATTTCTCATACTTCCTGGGCTGTTTCTGGATTGTATCAGGTAGTAATGTGGTACCACGCTGAAACAGTCAATTAAACCTTGTTTCGATCAATATTTTAGAGGATAACGCAAGTTAGGTCTGGGATAGGTCTGGGATTCGCCCTCATCAGGCTCATACTTTCGCACACTTCACAGACTCGTTTAACAGATCCTGGGTTTTTTCTGGTTTGGTTCACGTAGTAATGCGGTACCACACTGAAACATTCAATTAAACCTGGTCTTGATCAATATTTTAGAGGATAACGCATGTTAGGTTTGGGTTAGGTCTAGGATTTGCCCACATCAGGCTCATACTTTCGCATTTTTCACATACTTCTTGAACAGATCCTGGCTTTTTCTGGTTTGGATCGCGCAGTAATGTGGTACCACACTGAAACAGCCCACTAAACCTGGTTTCGATCAATATTTTAGAGGATAACGAAAGTTATGTCTAGGTTAGGCCTGGGATTTGCCCTCATCAGACTCATGCTTTCGCATTTTTCACACACTTGTTGAACAGATCCTGGGATTTTTCTGGTATGGATCACGTAGTAATGTGGTACCATACTGAAACATTCAGTTAAACCTGGTCTTGATAAATATTTTTGAGGATAACGCATGTTAGGTCTGGGTTAGGTCTAGGATTTGCCCTCATCAGGCTCATACTTTCGCATATTTCTCATACTTCATTGCTGGATCCTGGGCTGTTACTGGTTTGGATCACGTAGTAATGTGGTACCACACTGAAACAGTCAATTAAACCTGGTTTCGATCAATATTTTAGAGAATAATTCATGTTAGGCCCGGGGTAGGTCTGGGATTTGCTCTCATCAGGCTCATGCTTTCGCATATTTCTCAAACTTGATGGCTAGATCCTGGGCTATTTCTGGATTGGATCACGTAGTAATGTGGTACCACACTGAAACAGCCCACAAAACCCGGTTCCGATCAATATTTCAGAGGATAACGAAAGTTATGTCTAGGTTAGGCCTGGGATTTGCTCTCATCAGACTCATGCTTTCGCATTTTTCACATACTTGTGGAACAAATCCTGGGTTTTTTCTGGTATGGATCACGTAGTAATGTGGTACCACACTGAAACATTCAGTTAAACCTGGTCTTGATAAATATTTTAGAGGATAACGCATGTTAGGTCTGGGTTAGGTCTAGGATTTGCTCTCGTCAGGCTCATACTTTCGCATATTTCTCATACTTCATGGCTAGATCCTGGGCTATTTCTGGATTGGATCACGTAGTAATGTGGTACCACACTGAAACATTCAGTTAAACCTGGTCTGGATAAATATTTTAGAGGATAACGCATCTTAGGTCTGTGTTAGGTCTAAGATTTGCCCTCCTCAGGCTCACAGTTTCGCGTTTTTCGCATACTTGTTGAACAGATCCTGGGTTTTCTCTGGTTTGGATCACGAAGTAGTGAGGTACCACACTGAAACAGTCCATTAGACCTGGTTTCGCTCAATATCTAAGAAGATAACGCATGTTAGGTCTAGGTTAGGCCTGGGATTTGCCCTCATCAGGGTCATACTTTCGCAGTTTTAACATGCATGTTGACCTGATCGAGGGTTTTTTCTGCTTTGGATCACGCAGTAAAGTGGTACCACACTAAAACAGTCAATTAAACCTGGTTTCGATCAATATTTTAGAGGATAACGCAAGTTAGGCCTGGGATAGGTCTAGGATTTGCCCTCATCAGGCTCATTCTTTCGCATATTTCTCATACTTGATGGCTAGATCCTGGGCTTTTTCTGGATTGCATCACGTAGTAATGAAGTACAACACTGAAACAGTCAATTAAACCTGGTTTCCATCAATATCTTAGAGGACAACGCAAGTTAGGTCTGCGATAGGTCTGGGATTTGCCCTCATCAGACTCATACGTTCGCGTTTTTCACATACTTGTTGAACGGATCCTGGGTTTTTTCTGGTTTGGATCACGTAGTAATGTGGTACCACACTGAAACATTCAAATAAACCAGGTCTTGATAAATATTTTAGATGATAACACATGTTAGGTCTGGGTTAGGTCTAGGATTTGCCCTCATCAGGCTCATACTTTCGCATATTTCTCCTACTTGATGGCTAGATCCTGGGCTTTTTCTGGATTGCATCACGTAGTAATGAAGTACAACACTGAAACAGTCAATAAAACCTGGTTTCCATCAAGATCATAGAGGACAACGCAAGTTAGGTCTGCGATAGGTCTCGGATTTGCCCTCATCAGACTCATACGTTCGCGTTTTTCACATACTTGTTGAACGGATCCTGGGTTTTTTCTGGTTTGGATCACGTAGTAATGTGGTACCACACTGAAACATTCAAATAAACCAGGTCTTGATAAATATTTTAGATGATAACACATGTTAGGTCTGTGTTAGGTCTAGGATTTGCCCTCATCAGGCTCATACTTTCGCATATTTCTCATACTTCATGGCTAGATCCTGGGCTATTTCTGGTTTGGATCGCGCAGTAATGTGGTACCACACTGAAACAGCCCACTGAACCTGGTTTCGATCAATATTTTAGAGGATAACGAAAGTTATGTCTAGGTTAGGCCTGGGATTTGCTCTCATCAGACTCATGTTTTCGCATTTTTCACATACTTGTTGAACAGATCCTGGGTTTTTTCTGGTTTGGATCACGTAGTAATGTGGTACCACACTGAAACATTCAGTTAAACCTGGTCTTGATAAACATTTTTGAGGATAACGCATATTAGGTCTGGGTTAGGTCTAGGATTTGCCCTCATCAGGCTCATACTTTCGCATATTTCTTATACTTCATGGATAGATCCTGGGCTATTTTCTGGTTTGGATCACATAGTAATGTGGTATCACACTGAAACAGTCGATTAAACCAGGTTTCGATCAATATTTTTGAGGATAACGCATGTTAGGTCTAGGTTAGGCCTGGGATTTTCACTCATCAGACCCATTCTTTCGCATACTTCACATACTTGTTGAACGGATCCTGGGTTTTTTCTGGTTTGGATCACGTAGTAATGTGGGACCACACTGAAACAGTCCACTAAACTTGGTTTCCATCAATATCTTAGAGGACAACGCAAGTTAGGTCTGGGATAGGTCTGGGATTTGCACTCATCAGACTCATACTTTCGCATTCTTCAGATACTTGTTGAACAGATCCTGGGATTTTTCTGGTATGGATCACGTAGTAACGTGGTACCATACTGAAACATTCAGTTAAACCTGGTCTTGATAAATATTTTAGAGGATAACGCATGTTAGGTCTGGGTTAGGTCCAGGATTTGCCCTCATCACGCTCATACTTTCGCATATTTCTCATACTTCATGGCTAGATCCAGGGCTTTTTCTGGATTGCATCACGTAGTAATGAAGTACAACACTGAAACAGTCAATTAAACCTGGTTTCGATAAATATTTTAGAGAA